>NW_023663881.1:60000-70000 GCF_015228065.2 Penaeus monodon | reverse complement strand
TTAAAATAAAGTTAAAAAAGAGAGAAGAGAGGAGAGAGAGAGAGAGAGAGAGAGAGAGAGAGAGAGAGAGAGAGAGAGAGAGAGAGAGGGAGAGAGAGAGAGAGAGAGCCGCGCAACCAGACCTCGGAGTCCACCAGCGGCTTTTCCCTCAGGCTTTCCACCGAGAGCAAGGCACTGGAGGCGCAGATGGCCTCGGATCCGTACTGGAGAGAAGCCTCTCTGCTGCTGATGCCGCCACCTGGACTCGAGCTGAGCTTGCGCGAGCTTTGGATTTCCTCCTCGGATATGAAGGCAAAGTCCTCGTCGCTCTCTTCTTCCCTCCTTCCTTCTTCTTTTTTCGTCTCCTTCTTCGTCTTTATTCTCTCTCTTGCTCTTCTTTCCATGTTCCTCTACACAGGTTTTATCTGTTGGTTAAAATATATTGGTCGAAAATGTTTCCGTTAAAATTTTTTGGTAAAATGTCTTGGTCCAAATATTTTGGTTAAAATATTTCTGAAACTTTATCACTTTATTTCTTTTATCACTTCTTCATAAATTCTGTTTATATCTATTTCACTTAATTTTCTTATCTTTTAAAAAAATCATTTTATTTTATAACCTTATTAATTAATTAATGAGAGTCTAATCTATCTATCTACTATATATATGTGCCTGTCTATCTATCTATCTACTTAATAATATATACATAACAACTTTATCTTTTAATTTTATTTCTCCCTCCTCTCCTCTTGTTCCTATATTTCGTTCTCGATTATTCCACTTTCCTCTCGGTGTCTTTTATTCCATAAACTATTCTTGATGGAGACACAATGTCTGTCTTTTTTTCTTTCTATCTCCTCATTTTCGCTTCCCTTTCGACCACTTTTACCTCTCCACTCTACCTCCCTCTCTTTCTCTACCTCTCTCTACCTCCCTCTCCCTCTCTCTTTCCCTCTCCCTCTCTCTCTCTCTATTCTCTCTCCTCTCTCTCTCTCTCTCTCCCTCTCCCTCATCCTCACCTTTCTACTCCCTCCCAGCCTTCCTCTCCCTCCTCCCTAAAACCCTCTCCTCCTCTGACTCTCCAGCGCGATGGAGCGAAGGCACTAGGGAAGCCACTCTGCCTGGACGGAGATAGCAACTCGTCGCACCACGACTCGCCGGCTGAGTGGAGAAAGGGGAGTGAGAGAGATGATGAGAGTGAGTGAGAGTTAGAGGTGAACAAAGAGTGGAGAGGAAAGAGAAGAGGAGAAACATGAAAGAGATGAATGAACAAGAGAGAGTGAACAAAGAGTAAGAGCGAATAAGGAAGGAAGAGAGGAAAAGTTAAATAATGACAGATATTATGAAAAAAAAAAAAAAAAATTAGAAGTGGGCCCAGTAAAAAAAGAAAAAAGTGTCAGCCTTAGTGAGAGCACAAGGCGATGTATAGGTGGGGGGGGGGAGTCGATGTAATATGTGAAGAGGCAGTGAAGAAAAAGGTTACGAGTGACTGAACGTGAAGAATGAAAAAATGAGTGAATAATAGGCACTGAATAAACGAAGGAGGGAGAAACAGTTTTAATGAAAATACAAATTAGCGAGTGTAAAAATAAAAATGGAGAAAAAGAAAATCAAGAAATTAGTGAAATAAAAAAAAAAAAAAAAAAAAAAAAAATCTAAAATTAAAATTAAAAGACAAAATTAGTATATATGCGGACAATCATCATACTATAATATTTTATTAAATGCTAATACTACTTCCTCCTCCTACTCTTCTCCTTTTCTTCCTCCTCCTCCTCCTCCTCCTCTTCCTCTCCCTCCTACTCCTAATCCTCCTCCTCCCTCCTCTTCTTCCTCCTCCTCATCCTACTCCTCCTCCTCCTCCTCCTCTTCCTACTCCTCCTCTTCCTCCTCCCCTTCCTCCTCCTCTTCCTCTTCCTCTTCCTCCTCCTCCTTCCTCCTCCTCCTCTTCTTCCTCCTCCTCCCCCCGCCCCCAACCCACACACCTCTCCGCCTCGTGGTCAAGGATTCCAGTTTATTCTGCCGCATCCCGAGCAGAATATATCCTCCGCGAGTGCGGCATTGGTGCCTCCTCTCAGCTGGTGAAGGCTGTGCAGGCGCCTGCCGTCCGCGTCCCCTCTTCCACTCTGGCCCACCCTCGCCCGCGCGCCTCTTTTCCGACGTCGCGACCTCCTCCAGACGCTGGTTCGAGTGCCAGAGGCTGTCCTTCTCTCTGGGGAGCGAGAGAGAGGCGGGTATGAGGTGGGTATGTGGGTATGATGTTGGTGTAGCGGAGGTTATGAGGTGGGGATGAGGGATGTTCGCGTGCCTTCTGGTGCGCTTTCTCTCTGGGTAAGAGAGAGGTGGGTATCTGGGTATGAGGTTTGTGTAAGCTAGGTGATGTGGGGTGATGGAGGGTGGTTCGATTGCCTGCTATCCTTTCGCTGGGTGCAGAGAGAGGCGGGTATGAGGTGGGTATGTGGGTATGATTTATGGTTCGAGTGCCAGAGATATTAGTTACAATTAGTCATATATTGTTTGTAATATTAATCATAATAATAAAATACAAAACAAAAACAAAGCAAACGAATAAGATAGATGTTATCACAATAAGATGAATAATAAAAACCAATAATAGCAATAAACTAAAAAATTTACCTTAGTACTGTATATTGTTCTCTCAAATTCCCATTTTCTTTTTTCAAATTCCCATTTTCTTCTTTCAAATTCCCATTTTTTTCTATCCAATATCCCATTTTCCTTCTTTTCAGATTCCCATTTCTTCTTTCAAATTCCCAGTTTTCCTAACACTCAGGTTCCCATTTTTCTTTATAACAGAGTCCCATTTTCCTCTTCGTTCACATTTTCGTACTCAGGTTTCCCAATTTTCTTTATCGCGAGCTTCCATTTTCTTCTTTCAGATTCCCATTTTCTTCTCTCAGATTCCCATTTTCTTCTCTCAGGTTCCCATTTCTCCAGTAGATCACCTTCTCACGGTCTAAAAAACACTAATGCGTTCTGTCCGTTTCTCTCGCTGAATTGCATTATTATCAGTTCTTCAAACCCAATAATCAAGACTATTTATATAATTCATTAATTATCATATCGAGTCAAAAATTAATTTTACTATAATCTATCTTATTATATACAACATAATATATCACTGACATAAGTTTTATATCATTTATTTATATCAATTACGTTAATCATATAATTAATATAATCAATAATTAATATAATAAGATGATATAATTAAAATCTCCACTATAAAAAAGATCATGATTTATAAAAAATATTCATAAAATGAGACATAATCTGACCAACAGTACTAATCCTTTCATGCTAATAAATCATAAATAATTTCCTATAATCTAATATAACAATTATTATAATTTTACGCTATAAGCCAATAATATAATTCACCTTAATAATATATGATATTATATCTATTATAATATATATCGATATATAGATATTTATATATATCTATATATATCTATTATATATGCCTAATATAATATATATAATATATATATATAGAAGTATATATATATATCTATATGTTCTATATTCTATATGATCATTATAGTATATATATATTTATATAATTTATTTTTTTTTTCAAAAAAAAAAAAAAATATATATATATAGAATAATAATATATCTCTATATATATATATATAGTCTCTCTATATCATATTCTATCTATCTCTATATATATATATATGTAATGTATCATCTATATGTATATAATTCTATTTTTATTATCTATTATATATTATATATTTCTTATATTATATTATCTCCATTCTTGTATCTATTATCCTATATCTAATATAAATAATTTATATATATTATGTTCTAATAATGTCCTATAATATACAATTTATAATTATATCTCCAATATATTGGGGGGGTTATATATCATATTATATATAATAATATATATATATATATATGAATATAGGTGGGTTTATCTATATATATCGTAGACTATATATGATATATATATATATAGTTATATCTATATTATAATATATAAGCTATAGTTCTATATCATATATTATCATATAATATTTATATGTTATAGTCGACTATTATATCATTCAAAGATCATATAAATATGATATATTATTATTATTATTATATATATATTATAATTATATATAATATATATATATATATATGATATATGTAATATATCTATATCTATATATATTATATATAAAATATATCTATGTATATAGAGTATATAAAGCCACTAATTTTATAATAGAATAATATTTACATTAATATATTATAATATTATATAATATATATATATATATATTATATATATAATGATGTACTTTTAATATAATTAATCATATTAGATTTATATAACCTATAATTATCATATGTAATATATAACATTAAATATATTTATAATCTACTGATAATTGTATATATATATATTGTATATATATTATTGATTATATATATAGATAGGTATAGATATATATATATATATATCATATATGTAATATATATATATATATATATATATTAGATATCTATATAGTCTCTATATTCTCTATCTCTATTAATGTCTATATATCTGACTACTACTTATATCTACGTTATATATACTATCTATATGTATAGTAATCTATATCATATATAAATACTATCTCCCTCTCATATATCTTAATATTTGTTATATATGATATCTATAGTAATATAATCTCTAAGATATTTATCTAATAATCATATGTATCTATATCCTTATATATATCTATTATATATATATAATATCGTATTAGATATATTATAATATTATAATGATCTATTATATTATATCTTACTATAGACTCTTATATATATGATATAATATTAATGTATATAAGTATATGAGTATATATATCTATATATATATATATATATATATATATATGTATACGATATTATATCGTGCTATATTGGTAATAGATATATGTAAATATATTTTATAGTATAATTTACATATATTTTATATATATTTATATAATTATATATAAGTATATATATATATATATATAGATATCTTATAGAGTCGCATGATTTATATTATATAAATGTAATATGATATATCTAATTAAATACATGATATATTTAGATACGATATATATAAAAATAGATATCGATTGACATTAGATACATACATATATATATATATATATATATAGTCTAATAGCTATATATAGATATCGAGATAATATATATATATATTATATATAGATTATATATTTATTTATATAGATATTTCATATATATATATATATATATAATTATACTATATATAGTATCTATATTATATATCATATATATATATGCATATATATATATTAGATAATAGTCGCTAGACAGGAGATTGACAACTGATGTACAGATAGAAGATACGATTATAGATAGGATGAGAAGCCACACAGACCTGGCTCGATAGATAGATCTATAGATAGAACTGATATACTGACAGATGATGGGAGATATATAACAGTACACCTATACACAGATAGCTAGACAGACATAAGACTGATAGACAGACAGAATGGATAACTCGATAGATAGACGATTGACAGACCACAGGGAATAGATAGTAATATCACAGACCCGGATATACAGATAGATTATTTTTGATTAGTAGACAACAGACTGATAGCCAATAGATAACATAGATAAGTTAGATAGACAGAATAGATAGATAGACTGATATAGAGACTGATAGCAGGCAGTAGATAGACAGACTGATAAACGACAGTAGAATAGATAGCGACGATTATACAGACTACTCGACGACAGATAGATAGGTAGAACATAGATAGATAACGAGACAGGACATAGATAGATAGATAGATAGATGGACAAGACAGAAGGACGAAGATAATAAACAGCATCCAGACAGATGGCAACGAACAGAAAAACAAAGAAGATTCTTAATTCCATTAATTTCCTTCATCTCATTAATCAAATTGATCTTATTAATCCTTTAGTTTCATTAACATCATCGTATTAATTACCTGATTTAATTAATTTGCATCTCATTAATAAACTTCAATTATCTTAGTCTTACTAATTACCTGCCTACCTGCTTCTCTCTCTCTCTCTCTCTCTCTCACTCTCTCTTTCGCTCTCGCTCTTGCTCTCTTCTCTCTCTCTCTCTCTCTCTCTCTCTCTCTCTCTCTCTCTCTCGTCTCGCTCTCTCCTCTCTCCTCATCATCTCTCATCTCTCTCTCGGTCTGGCTCATGCTCTCTCTCTCTCTCTCACTCTTGCCTCTCTTTCTCTCTCTCCCTCTCGTCTCTCTCTTTCTTTCTTTCTTTCTCTCTTTCTCTCTCACTCACTTTCGTTCGCTCTCACTCTTGCTCTCTTTCTTTCTCTCTCTCTTTCTTCTCTCTCTCTGCTTTCCTTCTTTCTCTCTCTCTCTCGTCTCTCTCTTTCCCGTCTTCCTCTCTCTCTCTCATCTCATTTCGTCTCCCTCTCTCTCTCCCTCTCTTTCTTCTCTCTCTCTCTTTCTTCTCTCTCTCTCTTTCTTCTCTCTCTCTCTATTTCTTCACTCTCTCTTTCTCTCTCCTTTCCGCTCACTCTCCCGCTCACCTCCTCCTGCAGCCTTCCTCGCTCCCTCTCCTCTTTCTTCTGTCGTTTTTTACCCCCCTTTCCCCCCCTCCCTCTCCCTCTCCTCCTTCTCCCTCCCCTCCTCGCCTCCCTCTCCTCGGCCTCGAGTGCCAGCCTCCCTCCTTCGGTACGCCCTCGAGGCTCGAGATACGAGAACGCGGCTTTTTCTGTTGCCTCTCCTGCCAAGTGGGGATGAGGAAGTGAATGGATCAAAATGGGAGGAAGGGAGGGAAGGATGAATTGGGAAGAAGTGAATTAATGTATAAAGATAGAAAAAGGCATGGAGGGATAAAGATAGAAGAAGGGCAGGATGATGATAATTGCTGGAAAGAAATTCTGGATAAACATGAGAATCAGAGAAGGAACCAATAATGATAATAAATAGTTCTTTCTCTCTTCCACTTTCTCTTTCCCTCTCTCTTAACCTTTCTCATTCTCTCTCTCTCTATCTCTCCCTCTTCTCTGTTTCTCTTTCTCTGTTTTTCTCTTTCTCTCTCTCTCTCCTTCCTCTTCTCTGTTTCTCTCTCTCTCTCTCTCCTTCACTCTTTCTTTCTCTCTCTCTCTCTTTTCTCCCTCTCTCTCTCTCACCTCCTGTTCTTCTTCCCTCTCTGCCTTAGTCCTCTCCATCTCGTCTCTAATTTTCCTCATTTCTTCCCTTATGCTTATTTCCTCTTTCTTCAATTGGCCGTATTCTGCGTTTAATTCCTTGTGTGCGTTTTTCAGTTCGGCTGCCTGTTTGGGGGGGATGCGTGTACGTATGTGTGTGTTTGTGTGTGTGTGTGTGTGCGTGTATTTATGTATGTATTATTATTATGTATCAGTATTGTATGTATTGTATGTTATGGTGGTGGTATTGATGGGTATTACAGTATCTAGCATGTCGTATGTAGGTACGTAAGTATGCATGTATGTAGGTATGTGTGTTATGTGTTTATAAACAAGAAAAAATCATATTAAACATCATATATGGAATTATGCAAAAATAGAAACACAACAAAATTGATGTTGATATAATGTCCATAATAATAATAATATAGATATGTTATAATGATAAGTTTATTATTATTTATTATCTTATTTATTATTATGATTATTATTATTATTAGTTATTATTATTATTATGCGTAGTATATAATATCATTGTTATTACTAGTATTATGTTATTATCAGCGTTCCACACCCTCATTTGTTATTAGTACTATTGTTATGTATTTTAGTTCATCAGGCATTAGTTAGTATCATTAGGTGTAGCTATCATTATATTAATTATTATTATTATTATGGTGATTATTATCATCGACATCATTACTGCTGATTATTATTATCATTATTAGATTGTTTTATTGATTGATTACTAATTGATTAACATTATTATATTATTAATTTATTATTAAGTGTAATATTATATTGTCATTCATGTTCTTATTAGTTAGTTATTATTATTACTTAATTATTATTATTTGATCATTATTGTCATTATATTATCATCATTACTATTATTATTATTATCATTGATCGTATTATCCTATTATTATCATTATTATCATTAATTTGGTGTTGATAAATCAATATAGATAAGATGACCATGATGACAACAACAATGATAATCGATAGAATAATAACACGACAAGCAATAAAGATTTTAATAAACGAAAACGATAATAAAAAACGCCACTAAGATAAACACAATAACACAGAAGAAACAATAACAAATACATATATGAATGAAATATAAAAATAATACATACGCTAAGAGGCAACTGGCACCTACCTGTACAGTTGCCAAATGCAATTTATTTTGCTTATTTCCTTTATTGTTATTTTTTTATTTATTCCTTTATTATTTCCTTTTCCTTATTTTAGAGCTGTAAAATAAAATAAAATAAAATTAGATTAAAATAATTACTTAAAAACAAAAAGGATAAATACAATAATCCACAAATTGTAACACAATACCACCAACAGTATGAGAAATTCATGATGCCTGAATTTAATGTATATTTTATCTAACTTGTAATTTTACTAATATAAGTAATATATAATATATAATATATTTTTAGATATATATTATAATATATTATATTATATAGATATATATATATACATGTGGGTGTGTGTTTATATATATAGATATATATGATATATATATATTATATTATATCTCTAATATTATATATATCTACATGTAGTGTGTGTTTTATATATATCTTAAATATATATATATATTATATATATATTATATATAAATGTAATGTTATATGTTCTTCATATTAATTTCCTCTATTATTCTCACTCTCTCCCTCTCCCTCTCCCCTCTCATCTCTCTCTCTCTCTCTCTCCTCTCCCTCTACCTCGTCCCTCTCTCTCTCGCTCGCCTCTCCCTCTCATGGCCATCTTTACCTGATCCCGCCTCCTCTTCGCAATTCTCGACCGTTTCTCTCTCCTCGTAATTTCTCTAGAAGGACTCCAGATCTTCCTTCAAATCCGAACATTCTCTTCTCTCAACTCGCACGCCCTTTCTTGAGTGTTTCCGCACCATTCCATGATTGTTTGTCGTGGAGAAACGGAACTTGTTTGAAAGAAACGGGAACTGAAGAAAACGGAAGTTAATTATGAAAGAAATTGTAAATTGAGAAGAAAACATTAAGTTTTTTTGACTAGAAATCGGGACATTAATTTGAAAGAAAAACGGGACGTTAATTTGAGAGAAATCGGGAAGTTAATCTGAGAGAAATAGCAATAAAAAATATATATATACATATACATATACATATATATAATATCATATATACATGTGTGTGTTATACATATATACAGATGTATTTATATATGTAGATATATAATTACATGTATATGTATATGTGTGTGTGTGTGTGTGCACATATATATGTAGTCACACACCACACACACGCACACACACACACACACATATATATATTATATATATTATATATGATAATATATATTTTATTTTAAATATATTATATATATTAGATATATATCAGTGTATGTAATATTATATATTATCTACAGGCTATATAGATATATATATTAGATAACTATATATATATAATTACTATTATTTTATACTTATATAGGGCGTATTAGAATCCATATATATGTATATATCTATATATATATCTAAAAACTCTCCCTGACTTGGAACCAAGTATAAAACTGAAGGGCCCGTGGAGAGAGGGAGAGGGAGAGGGAGAGGGAAGAGAGGTAGGGAGGAGGAGGGAGAGGGAGAGGGAGAGGGAGGGAAGGAGGGAGAGAAAAGAGAAATTGAGAGGGACAGAAACAGCGACAGAAAATAAAGTAAAAAGTGGACAAAAAAAACAAATAAATAAACAGTGGACAAAAAAAAAAAACATAAAAAGAAAAGAAAAAAAAAGGTGTGGAAAAAACTGACCT
>NW_023663881.1:7500-55000 GCF_015228065.2 Penaeus monodon | reverse complement strand
GACTCCGGATAGGGGGGGGAAGGGGATGGGAGGGGAGGGTGGGGGGGGAGTGTGCCAGAAAGTGGGTGGGATACTCCGCGGAGAGATCAGCCAGGGGGTGGGGGGAGGGGGAGCACGGGCGAGGGCCGGGAGCGCGGGCGGAGCTGCTGGCGCGCTGAGAGGATGGCGGGAGCAGGAGGAGGGGGCGGGGCGGGGGGGGCGGGAGAGGGTAGGAGAGTTGGGAAGGGAGACAGGCCGGCGGGAAGGCGGGGGGGAGGGGGGGAAGGGTGGGGAATGCTGGAATAGCTTGATTGGAGTGGGAGCGAAGACAGCCAGTGCCAGTCTTAGGACTGGAGGGGGGAGTGCGAGGGGGGCGGAAGGCGGGTGCGGGGCGGCCCAGAGAGGGGGGGCCGAGGCTATGGTGGGGGGTTATGTATATTGTATAAAAGTGGAATGAAGGGGGCTCGGGGGGCTCCCCATTTGGAAGGTCGGGTGGGCAGGAGATGGAGGCTACTGGAAGCTGTATTTTTACATTTTCTATATGGTGTGTTCCAGGGGAGTGGGGGGCGCGAAGGGACAGGATGTGGTACGGGAGGAGATGGAGGCCGGTTATCTATTCTTAGGAGGGACTGTTGATCTTTGGTTTAGAGACGGCAGTGACGTGGTGGAAGTTTATGGGAAATCCCAATTATTGACCCTTCTTTGAGGTGGGTAAGGCGACTTCATTTTGTTGGATGCTTCTAATATAGGTTTTTGGGACGGTGAGAATGATGCATCGGCGTATATTAGTTTCGTCAAGGTCGGTGATAATTGTAGGGCAATGGACATAGATGAAAGAGAACTGACGTGATTGGGGACCGGGAGGGAAGCACTGGGGGTACCGTGTTCTGATTGAGGTGGCATGGGGAGGGGATGGCTTGGGGTCGAACGGTGGGAGCCATGGTAAGGGGGTGCTGACATGCCGAGGGAGGGACAGGGGGAGTAGATGCGGCCAGACGGGGCAAGCTGGTGCGAGATCAACATGCTAGCATGATGAGGGGTGCCGAGAAAGCTGGAGGGAGGTGCGGGCGAGGATAGGGTAACAGCATAGTATTCCTAGAGTCTAAACCTGGAATCTTTATCTAACTGGTGGGTAGGTGCTAGCCCCATGTTATCGTGTTGTTATAATATTTGTCGATACGCCATACATGAAATGCTCTAAGAAAAGCTAGCCGATGGGCGTCGGTGTGGTACCACCCGTGATTAGTAGTGGGAGTGTATCAGGCATTTTGAATGAGCGGAGATTCGCCTGGGACCAGGGAGGGGGTAAAATTGTTAATATTGACTTAGATGTGGTTTGGAGGAGTTGTGTTATAAAACGCAGAACGGAGGTCATCTGGCCAATGCTTTTGTTGTTGTGGCATGGCGTTAATTGCGTTTTATTTGCGGAGGGAGGACGGGAGGGAGTTAAGTCGGAAATTAAGTATCGTGCTTTTGCGAGTCCGGAGTAGCAGTGTTGTGGGCGTGTGGACGTACGGTTTTCATATAGGCATTTGATTTCTTAGTTTGTGTGATATTTGTTATTGCAAGTCAGTCTAGGAGTGGAGATTCCAGGGAAAGGGGCCCCGGGTTTTCTTTAGAAATTTCTATTTTCGGGGGGGGGTGGAAAGCTAGTGGAGACAACGGCCCGGGCCGGGGGGGGCGCGGGAGAAGGCCGAGCGGGGCTATAAGGGGGATAGGCAGGGGTTTGCTAGGGTAGGCTGGGTCGCCAGGTAGGAACTTGATGGGTGGCTGGTATAATGTCTTACGGCCTTGCCAACCAGGGGGATGGGGGATCGGGAAATGCTCTGTTTTTAAATGAAAAGAGGGAGAGCTAGGTTTATCCGGGCTGGATTTGAGCAGGGAAGGGAAGGGTCCTATTTTCTGTGTTATATGTTCGCGTGGATTTCCGTCCATCCGCGCGGAGGCATTTGGTTCCCTTGAACAACTGTGGCTGGATGGGGGGGCGGAGGATTAGTGGCAGGCACGAGCGAGGCGATCTGTGGGACGGAAGAGGACGGAGGGGTAGCCAAATCTAGTCTATGCTTGATTCTGTGCGGGGGGGGATCAATGCGAGGTGGGGGGGGGGGAGGGAACATGTGAGGTGATTTTGACGTACCCCGTTAATATACTTGCACCTGTTTTGTTAATTGTTGGAACGGATGTAGCATGCCAGAGGATGACAGGGAGTCTCCCATTATTAATTTTGTTCTGTGATTTGGCTGTCTAAGACTGGAGTCTCGGTTCTATATCTTTTATGGGTGTCTAGTTAAGATGTTCACACTTGTTTTTGTACTTGACCTTGAATCCAGAAACTTCTACTTTGTCCGATATCTGTCTCCGTATTTGATTGTTTGATTGCAGCATTTCTAGCATAAGCTATACCTCCTCTATTGATGTTATTCTATCCTTTCTATTATCGTATAGTTATTTAAATAATTATCTTTCCTCTGGTACCATCTCGGGGTGGCTATACCTGGTTTTCTTTGTACATGCTATTTTATATTTGCTTGCGTTGGTAACACGGAGCCTTGCATTCCTATGGATTTGTCCATTTTAAACCAATCCGAAGCGATCGTTTAGCATATGTGGCTATGTCGTTGATTAATTCCATATTTTTGTATGTTCTTTATCTGATTTAGTTATATTATTTTTGTTATCATCTTAATAATTTTTGGCTATCTTTGAACCGGAAAGTCTTCTGCATTTCTTTCATTACTGACATTATGTTATCTTTGTGATTAGGGAGTCGGGTAAGGACCATGTTAGTGAGGTCTATTGTGTCTTTGTGTATGGGGTTGGTGGGGGGGATGGGTTTTCGTCGGGTTTTGTGTGTTTGGTCTGATGTCGGACTGGTGTGGCTGGGTGTGGTTTTGAAGAGTTGTCGTGTGCGGGTGGGGTTTGTATCTGTTTTTCTGTGTGTTTATGCCTAATAAGTTTTTGTGGTCTCGTTTTTCTTCCGTGCCGTGGTGGCGTGCGACTGTCTTCTAAGGTTGAAGTGTTGACGTTCATGTTTGTGGTGTGTTATTTGGTTTTGTTTTCTTGTTTGTTTTGGGGCGTTGTAGGCTTCGTGGTTGCCAGGCTGGCTTTGTTTGTAGGGTTTGCATTGCTGTAGTTTTCGGGGAATCGCGAGCTGGGGTGGTGGGTTTGTCTGTATTTATTCCTGTGCTAATTTGTCACTTCGTGTCTGCGGGGGTGTTGTAGGGGCATCCCAAGAGAACAGCTTGGTGCAGCGGATACTACCCAGCTGACTGCAGTTTACCCACCTTTTTTGGTTTTACATTGCTAATCCCATGTCCATCTCTTAACATTGTAACATTTGGTATGAAGTATTGTCGCTTGGTTGCTATCTGGCTATACTACTCTTGTGGGAATGCCTCTAAAATTGATCGCAGTGATGTTGTGTCTCCCTTTGGCGCAGGGCGTCTGTCATTAGTTTTTCTCTTGATTCTTTTACATATCTACCTTCATTTTGGTCTTCCTAATGTGCTTATTGCGCAGGATGTTTTTCTAGATGTAAGTCTGGTTCTACGGGTAATCGTGGCCATGACAGGTGGGGTAGTGAGTGAAGGGTTGAGGTTTCATATATTGCCCTCGCTATTTTTTTTATTTCTCTTATGTCTTAATTTAGATATCCCTTCATTGTCAATCTTGGCTTTTCCTGCCCCTCGACCTCTGAGGGCATCTCAATTCTGACTTTGGAAATTCTGATTTGTTGATGGCTTTTGGTAATTTCAGTGTTTTAACATTCGTTACCCATGCGATTTTAAATTAGATTTAAACATTGCAGATTTAAATTACAATTGGCCGATTTCACTTACAGATTACATTAGTTACACAATTGGCAGGTGTTAAAATTGCGCTCCTCTTTATTGAATGAGACTACGGCATTAGTCTATCCTCCCTCCCATTGCTTGGCTGTTACTTGTTGTTGTGGGTTCTCCGGTGCTTTCCATCCGCTTCTTTTTTTTTTCGGTGTTTTTGGGTTTTGCTGCGTTTCACTTTCTAGTCTTCACTTTCTCTTTGTTTGGTTTTCATGTCCTTATTGTTGATTCAGGTCTTCACCTGGCCAGAATTATCCGAGTCATCCATTCGGATTTTCCTACCTCCAAAGTTGATGTTTTACTCAACAGCGTTTCAATCCACGCGAACATCCTTGTTGTCCGTAATTACTGTGCCTCTACGGTTTCCGACGTCCCATCTCTCCTGTTCTTCCTTTCTTCTTCTCTTCTTCTTCTTCTTTTATAGGGTTTTAGACGCTGTTCTTTCCTTTCTTCTTCTTCGTCGTCTTCTTCTTCTTTTTCTAGGGTTCGACTCTCTTCTTCCTTTCTTCTTCTCTTCTTCTTCTTTTTATAGGTTTAGTTCTGTTCTTCCTTTCTTCTTCTTCCTTCTTCTATCTCTCTTTATAGGGGTTTTAGACGCTGTCTTCCTTTCTTCTTCTTATTCTTCTTTCTTTATAGGTGTTACGACGGACCCACGCACCCCCCCCTCCCCCCTCCCCCTCCCCTCTGTTCTTTCCTTTCCTTCTTCTTCTTCTTCTGTCTTCTTCTTTCCCTCTGTTTTTTTACTTTCGGTCCCCCACTTCCTTCTTGTTCTTCTCTTTTTTCCTTTTCTTCTTCTTTTCTTTTTCTTTCTTCTTTTCTCTTTCTTTCTTTTTTTTTATCCCTTCCTTCTTTCTTCTCTTTCTTCCTTTTTTTTTCTTCTTTTCTTCCTTCTCTTCCCTTCTTCAAATAAACCGTGCCTTTTAGACTCTGTTTTATCTTCCATTTCTCTTTCCTCCTTTTCTCTTTTCTTCTTCGTTCTGCTTCTCGTTGGCTTCTTCGGTGCGTCTCTTGTTGAGAGGGGATAGAGGGAGGGGAGGGGGGGTTGAGAAGGGACGTCGTGCGGCCTTGCTGCGGCGTGCGTCGTCGGCTATCATTCGCTTTTCTTCTTTTATAGGAGGGGGTTTTGTAGACTCTGTTCCCTTTTTTCTTCTTCTCTTCTCTTCTGGGGGTTCTTCTTTCTCTTTCTCTTCTGCTTTTCTTTCTTCTTTCTTCTTTCTCTTTTCTTTTCTCTTCTTTTCGTGGTCTGTTCTCTCTTCTTCTTTCTCTTTCTTTTCTACTTCTCGTCTCTCCCTTTCTCTTCCTTTCATCTTCTTACTTCTTCGCTGCTTCTTCTTTTTCTCTCTTTCGTTTCTTCGTCTCTTTTCTTTCTTTTTCTTTTTTTTACTTCTTTCTGGTCTTCGTTTCTCCTTTTTTCCTTCTTCTTCTTCTTCTTCTTTTAAGGGTGTAGACTCTGTTCTTCCTCTTCTTCCTTCTTCTTCTTCTTCTTGTTCTTTTTTATAGGGGTAGGTGGGGGGTTTTTTTAAGGAGCACTGTTCTTCCTTTCTTCTTTCTTCTTCTTCTTCTTTCTTCTTTTTATATAAGTAGAAATATAATATTAAGATAAGATAAAACAATAAATAGATAATAAATAAAATCATAAAAAATAATAATAAAAAAATTAATATTAAATATACTATGGGATAGTTTTAGGGACTCTGTTCTTGTCTTATTCTTCCTTTCTTTCTCTTCTTCTTCTTTTCTTCTTCTTTCTTTTTCTTTTTATAGGGATGGGGGTGGGGGGGGAGGTCGTGGGGAGGGGGGGGGGCTAAAGGAGGGGAGTATTTTTAAAGGAGACTCTGGGCTGTTGCTCTCTTCTTCTTCTTCTCTTCTCTTCTTCTCCTTTTTTTTTCCCTTTCTTCTCTTCTCTTTTCTTTCTTTCTGGTTCTTCTTCCTTCTTTCTATCTTTTTTCTTCTTTTCCTTCTTCTTCTTGCTTCTTTTATAGGGTTTTAAAAAGGTCTGGGGGGGAAGGAGACAGACCACGCGGATTACTGTCTCTGTTTCTTCCTTTCTTCTTTCTCTTTGCTTCCTCCCCCCGCCTCGCGCCTTTCCCCCCCCTCTACCTTTTTTATAGGGGGATTAGGGTTTTAGAACCTCCTGTTTCTTGTTCCTTTTTTCTGTTCTTCTTGCTTCTTCTTTCTTCTTGTTATTATAAAAAAATAAAAAAAAAGTAAAAAATATAAATAAAAATTATATGAAAATATAATTAAAATAAAAAAAGACAATAAAAAAATAAAATAATTATTATAATAAATAATATAAAAAAAAAAATAATAAAATAATAATAAAGAAAAATATTATAAAATACACAAAGAAGATAATAAAAATTAATTATAAAAAAGATAAAAATAAATATTTATAAAAAAAAATAAATATTATAATAAATAAAACAAAATGAATAAAATAATATATAAAACAAACAAAAAAAAAATATAAATAAAAAATAAAAATATATTAATATAAAAAACTATTATATAAAAAAACTAAAAAAAAGTAATCAAATAAAAAAATAAAGTAATAAAAATACACCATTATAATAAAAAAAGGGGTTTTAGGTTAGATGGAACCCGTCACCCCCCCCCCCCCATTTGGGCTACCACCCCCAACACCCCGCCGACAACCGCAGACACGTACTAAATAGCCGACCCCACGAGCCCCTCTCGGTCTCTACCTGCCCCTCGTCTAGACTATTCTGTTTCTCTTTCTTTTCTGTTCTGTTCTTTCTGTGTCTTTCTTCTTTCGTTCTCTTGGCTCTTCCGTTCTTTCCTTATTTTCTTCTTCTTCTTTCTTTCTTCTTTTATAGAGAGTTTTAGGACTCTGGGTTCTATTCTTACTTTTCTCCCCTTTTTTTGCCTTACTCTTTCTTGTTTTTTCTTTCTTCTTCCTGTCTTCTTCTTCTTCGTTTATAGGGGGGGGGGGGGGAGGGAGGGGGAGGGGAAATTTTTTGAGACCGTGTGTCTTCCTGTTCTTCTCTTCTCTTTTCTTTTCTTCTTGTTTTTTCGTTTGCTTCGTCTTCTTTTATAGGGGGGGGGGGGTTTTTTAAAAAAGGAGACCTGTTCTTCCTATTCTTCTTCTGTCTTCTTCGTGTGTATTTATTTATAATAATTATAAAAATTTTATAAAAATATATAAAAATAAAAAATAAAGAATATAGAAAAAAGTAAATGATGGGGGGATAGGGGGGGGCGAGGGGGAGGGGGGAGGAGGGTGGGGAGGGTTTTTAGGACTCCTCTGGTTCTTTGCCCTGTTCTTCTTTCTTCTTCTTCATTCTTCTTCTGCTCTTTATAAGGGGAGGGGAGGGGGAGGGGTTTATTAGACGTGACCGGCGAACCCGCTCCAGTACTCTTAGATCTGTTCTTGGCTGTGCCTTTCTTTTTCTGGCTGTCTTCTTCTTCTTCTTCTCCTTTCTTAGGAGTTTTATTAAGGGTTTTAGGGGACGATGCAGTCGGTGTCCTTCCTGCTTTCTTTTCTTGTCTGGGTTATCTTGCCTCGTGTCCTCCTCTCTTCCTTTCCCCCCCGGGCGGGGCGTTCTCTTCTTCTTCTTTCTGTCTTTAATAAGAGCGGGGATAGGGGTTTTTAGACTCTGTTTTCTTCTATATTCTCTCTCTCGTTGGATTCGTTCTGCTCAGCTGGCCTGCTCTCGTACTTGTTCTGGTTTTGGTCTCTGCTGTCTTACGCTTGGCTGGCATCTGCTCTGAGCTTCCTGTGGCTACCCCCCCTCTTTTCTTTTCTCTTTTGTTTTCGTTTCTCCTGTTCTTTCTGCTCTTCGGCTCGTTTCTCTTTTCGTGGCTTTCTACTTTCTTCTTGTCTCTTCTTTTTGTTTTCTTGGGGGCTATTCTTCTTTCTTGTGCTTTTGTGTGGTTTTATGGTATCTCTCCTTCTCTGTGTTTCTTGGCGCTTTCTTTTTTTTTTCTTTTTCTCTTTCTTCTATACTTGGAGGTCTTTCTGTCTGGGTGTCTTTCGTCTGGTCTGTCTATCTTCTTCCTTTCTTCTATTTCGTTTCTTCTTTCTTCTGAATCTTCTGTCTTTAGTTAGTAGAGGGGGGGGGGATTTTTAGGGGGACTCGGGATCTGGTCTATTCTTGTCCCTGGTCTTCCTCTTTCTTCTTCTTCTTCTTCTTCTTCTCTTTTATAGGGTATAGGGGGGGAGGGTTTTTAGGGGACTCCTGTGTCTTTCCGTGGGTTTTTGTGTGTGTCTTCTTCTTCTTCTTCTTTCTCTCTTAGGTTATAGGTTTTATTTAAGAGGGGAGACGGCGAAAGGGAGTTCGTGGCGCCCTGGGTGACTGTTCTGCCTTTTCTTCTTCTTTCTCGGTACTCGTTTATATTATGTGGGGGAGGGAGGGGGGGGGGGGGGAGGGGGTGGGGGAGGGAGGGGGGGGAGGGTTTTTAGGGACTCTGGGGGTGTTCTCTTCCCTTTTTCCGCTTCTTCTTCTTCCCTTCTTCTTCTTCTTCTTTTATTAGGGAGGTGGTTTTTAAGAGGGGAAGACTCTGTTTCTTCCTTTCTGCTTCTTTTTCCCCACCCCTCTCTCGCCCTTTTCCTTTTTCTTCTTTGTTTTAATATAGGGGGAGGTATGGAGATCGTGGGAGGGGAGGGGCGGGGGGGTGTATTAGGGAGAGAGAGGGGGGGGGGGGGGGGGGGGGGGAGGGGAGAGGGGAGAGAGGGGAGGGACTTCTGTCGGTTTCTTTCTCTTTCTTTCTTTCTTTTGTTTTTCTTTTTCTCTTTCTTCTTCTTCTTATTTTTCTTCTTTTTCTTTCTTCTCTTCTCGTTCTTCTTTTAATATACTAAAGGGGTTTTTAAGAGGACCTGCATTTCGCTTCACTTGTTCTCTGTTGTGGTTCTGGTCGTAGGTTCTTTCTTCCCTATTCTCCTTTCTCTTCTTCTTCTTTCTTTCTTTCTTTCTTTCTTTCTTCTTTTTCTTCTTCTTCTTTTTCTTCTCTTGTTTTTCTTTCCTTCTTTCTCTTTCTGTAGGATTCTTTTTTATAGTTGGGGGGGTTTATAGCGGGGGATTTTTTAGGGAAACCTTCATCCTCCCTGTTTTCTTTTTTCTCTGTTTTTCTTTCTTTCTTCTCTTCCTTCTTTCTTTTCTTCTCTTCCTTTCTTTCCTTCTTTTCTTTTCTTTCTTCTTTCTCTTCTCCTTCCTTTCTTCCTTTCTATGCCTTCTTTTCTTCTTCTTTTATAGGGGGAGGGGGGGGTTTTTTAAGACTCTGTTCTTCGCTTTCTCTTCTTCTTCTCTTCTTTTCTTTTATAAGGGTTTTTAAGGAAACTCCTGTTTCTTCCTTTGTTCTTTTCCTTTCCTTCTTCTTCTTCTGTTTATAGGGATTTTAGGGACTTTTTCTGTTCTTCCCTTTTCTTCTTCTTTCTTCTTCTTTTATAGAGGGGAGGGGGGGGTGGGGGGGGGGGGGGGTGGGGGTGGTTTTTTTTAGAACCATCTGTTCTTTCTCTCCCCCCTCGTTCTTCTTCTTTCTTCTTTCTTTCTTCTTCTTACTTTTCTTCTTATAGGGGGAGGGTTTTAGACTCGGTTCTTTTTTTTTTTAATTTCTTTTGTTTGGGGGTCTCCCTTTCCTCTTTCTTTTCTTCCCTTTCTCTCTTCTTCTTTTATAGGGGTTTGTTTTTTTTAGACATTACTGTCCTCCCTCTGTTCTTCCCTTTCCCTTTTTCTTCTTCTTCTTCTTTTTTATTCTTCTTCTTTTCTTTTTATTAGGGGGTATTGGTGGGGGGGGAGGGATGGTGGCGGAGGGGGGGTGGGAGGGAGGGTTGGGGGGTTTTAGGGGGGAAGACTCTTGTTCTTTCTTCTTTTCTTCTTCTAGTTCTTTCCCTTTTTTCTTTCTTCTTCTTTCTTTCTCTTCTTCTGTCTTCTTTCTTATCGCCTCTTCTTCTATTCTTTCTTTCTTTTTTATTAGGGTTTTAGACTCTGTTCTTATTGATCTTTCTTCTTCTTCTTCTTTCTTTCTTCTTATTATAGGGGAAGGTGGTTTTAGTCCTTGTTTTCTTCCTTTCCTTCCTTTTTTCTTCTTCTCGTTCTTTTTCTTTTCTTCTTCCTTCTTTTATTAGGGTTTTTTTAGACTCTTTCTCGTTTTTCCTTTCTTGCTTCTTTCTTCTTTTCTTTTTTATAGGGTTTAGACTTCCTGTTCTTCCTTGGTTTTGTTGTTTTCCCCTCCCTTTGTTGAATAACTTTTTTTTTGTTGACGTTCTTGTAAAAAGCCGGATTCGGTTTCGTAGCGGATTTCGTGAGGAGTTGTTAGTATTCGTGGTCCTGATATTTTTAGTTACTTGTCTGTGTTATTTCTTGTTAAATGTTTTTTTTTTTATGGCTAAATGTTTTAAGGTTATTGTTTTATATTTTGTTTTTTTTTTCTCCCTTTGTTGACTGTTTTTTTTTTTTTTTTTTTTTTTTTTTTTTTTTTTGTTGTTTTTTTTTTTTTTTTTTTTTTTTTTTTTTTTTTTTTTTTTTTTTTTTTTTTTTTTTTTTTTTTTTTTTTTTTTTTTTTTTTTTTTTTTTTTTGTTTTTTTTTTTTTTTTTTTTTTTTTTTTTTTTTTTGTTTTTTTTTTTTTTTTTTTTAACGTTCTCTTATAAAGCCGGGTTCCCGCGGATTCGCGCGATTAATTCGTGAGGATTTTTTTTGATGAGGCTTCGTTGGGTCTTGATATTTAATTATTTTTTTTCATACTTTTATAAACTTTGTTTTTATGTTTATTTTTTTGTTATTTTCTTGTTTTAAAACGTTTTTTTTTTTTTTTTTTTTTTTTTTTTTTTTTTTTCTTTTCTTTCTCTAATTTTTTTTAATAAGTAATATTATCTTGTTGATTTTTTGTTTTTCTTTTATGATTAATGTTCTTTCTTTCTTCCTTTTTTATAGGGTGTAGACTATATGCGCCTATTTCCCTGGGGGATTTTTTTTTTTTCTTTTATGGTTTCTTCTTTTCTGCGTTTCTGTTTAATTCAGATTGTCTATTATTACTTTTCTTTGTAGGAAGATTTTTGTCTCAGATTATAATGGCTTCTTTCCATTGTTGGCTTGTCGCACCTGTAATTAATACGTTCAGGTCAGGATTTTATTTTTTTATATCTCGCTTATTGATTGGTTTTAGGGTTCTGTGAGATAGTTTTAAATCCTTGGCACATTGTAAGATTAAGTATTCTGGTGTCTCTTCTTTGGTTATATTTATAGCATCCATCGGCACATTGGGTCATTCTCCTTTTTAATTTATATAGGTGTTTTTTGGAGTCTTGTTTTGTCATTATTCCCCCCCTTTGCAGAAATATGCCTACCACCAATCTCTCTATTTTCCTGGTTTTTTTTGTTTTGATCTTGTCCATGGTTGTGGGGTTGGTTTGTCTTTAATGTAATATTTTTTTTTGTGTTTACTTTTTCGGTTACTTTGGTTTAATCATCCAGAATTTTCCTTGTTTTTTTTCATCTCATTTAAAAAAATTAATATATAAATTTATATTTTTTAATTATAATTTTGTATTAGTTGATTTTTTTGGGGGTCATGACTATGGGGGGTCTTTTTTTTTTTATTTCCATGTGCTTTTTTTGCTGCTCTATCGCTATTTTTTTTTTTTTGGTTTCCCTTTTTTAGGTTTTTATTGTGAGGGTGATCCATTGTATTTTAATATGTTGTTTTTTAGTTGTGGTTTAATAAGTGTAGTTGGGCTTGTATTTCGTTATATTGTTTTTTTTTGGTTTTCCCCCCTGGTCTTTAGTTTTTTATTTTTTTGATTTTTTTAATTTTATTTTGCTTTGTATGGATGCTTGTGAGTCTGTTAAGAATCACAGTTTTCTGTAGTTTTGTTGTTTTGTGTTTTATGTATTTAGTGCTTGTTTGATTGCAATAAAGTTCTGCTTCTATTCTAAATTATAAAAAGAAATTCTCTTCTCTCTCTCTCTTGTGTTGTTTTGTAAATTTAATTTTTTTCTCCCATCCTAAGATTTTGTTGAAAATACAGAATCTGTTTTGAATGTAAAATTGACCTGCCTGATGTTAGATTTGGGGGTCTTTATATTTTTAGGTCCTCAGTGTATATTATTGGTGTGAACATAATTATTGGTATGTTTGTATTTTTCAAACACTTGATGGAAGTGTTGTTGTATTATTTTGGGGTGTGGTGGTTTTTGGTTTTATATTATCCAGAAGTTTTTTGATTCAATGTTTTTGGTAGGATTGCCCGTACCTGGGGGAGGCGAGTGTAACGGATGTGGTCTGATAGGATCCTTCAATCTATACAAATAAACTCTACAGCATTGACAAAAATACCAATGATAAAAAGAATAAAGAATTAGAATGTTTCATTAATTTAAAAATTTGAAAAACTGATTACCATTTATTCCTTAACTTTAAAAAGCATAGAAAATTTTAACCGAAATAAAGATAAAAAAACATTAATTAAGTATTGAACTTAAAATGGAAAATAAATTTAAGAATCAACACAATCCCTAACATATCCCCATCCCTCCCCCCAACCCTTGCCGTTGTTGTGGGGGGGCTTAGGAGGCGGAGACTGGGACCCAATGATGGGAACTCCCCAACCTTGGGATTTCAGCCCTCGACTCAACTAATTTTGCATGTTTTTTATTTTCCTTCCCACTTTTCGTTTCTGTCCCTTCACGCCCCCCCAAATCCCTTGCCGCTTGTTGTCGGGGGGGGGCTTAGGAGGCGGAGACTGGGACCCAATGATGGGAACTCCCCAACCTTGGACTCAGCCCTCGACTCAACTAATTTTGCATGGTCTTTATTTCCTTCCCCTTTTCGTTTCTGTCCCTTCACCAAACCCTTCTGCTATCCACCTCCTAAGGTGTGGAGCCGTGCTGAAAGGATGAAAGGCTGACTTTGTGCCAGTCCTAAACGGCCTGAGGGAGCCATGGGCACGGTATTCCCCGGGATTTAGTTATCTAGCCCTTACCCCTCAAGGGGACCCTGAGGGGGGACTGTTTTTATCCCCAACATAATCCAGGCTTACCATGGCCAGTAATGAAAACTTATCCCCACTATTAGGGGAAATAGGCTTGCCCCTTTATCAAATAGCCCCAACGATGTAAACCCACCAGATTCCCTGACCCCAGGCTCTCCTTTGACCACGGCTCGAACACGCAATAACTACCCCCTCATCAATACCTACTAGTACAGTAGCCAAAAATCAACCCTTAAGGAACATTTCCACTCTCCCAGCATCTCAACTTCAACCCCTCTACCCCACAACCTCCAACATCAACCACCCCATCCTCCCTTATTTTAATAACTAACAGCCTTTTGCCCACCCCCCCATAACACTACCTTCCCTTAAACACTACTCCATCTTCGTCACGCCCCCGCCCTTCCCACTATCCCTATCACTACAACAATTTTGAATACCCTCTTCAGCGCAGCCAAATGGGACCGATTTTCGTGGGTCCCTCCCACAACTCCCTCTCTGCAACACCCTTCTCTCCAACAATTCTCCAAAAACAAGTAGGTAAAGTCTTTTTTCCGTAGCCGACCCGAACGCTCCCGTCTTGTCACAGTAACATCCCAAAACCAAGCTATAAACATTAACAAAAAATAACAGACCTGTATGGTAACGCCATCCTTGCAGAACCCCATCCAACCCTCAATACTTGCACCGGACAGTTTTTCAATCTCCCCAGCAATTGCCCAATCTATGACAAAGATTGGTCAGATGGTGGAGAAGATCTACTTGCCTGTCTCACAGGCTATGATGCAACATCAATACAATGCTACTCCATCCCCCCAGAGGTCATCGAAAGAAACCCACTAACATAGCCAAATTACCTTCCGTAGGCAGACCTTCCCTTTAACGTCTACATAGGAGAGAATCCCTCCTGTTCGTCCATAACCAACCCCCTCCACGTCATGTGCCAAAATTGTTGGCGTCTAGGACACCCAGCCAAACATTGCCGTTCCACAGCCAGATGCCCACTATGTGCCCAACTGGCCATACCGATCTAACTGCCCTGCACAATCACGCACATGTGCCAACTGTGGCGGCCCCCATATGTATTTTATAGGGGTTGTCCCACCTATAAATTTGAGTCTGAGGTAGCAACTCTCAGATTCAAACTTGGACTCACACTACGTGAAGCCAGCAGAAGCCGTCGACGTGGTTTTCTCCCTTACTCCCTTACTCCAGTAATACTGCTCATTCTACCAATTCTCCTAAACCCCCCCCCTACATCTAACCCCCCTCTTCTACCGTCCTACCTTCCCAGTCAAAACTCTTTTGTCCATCCTAAATCCAGACACTCCAATCTCTACTACGATACTTCAATCACCACTACAATCCAACCACCTTCCCTCTCCCTCCTCGCACTACCCGTAACAGACAGAACAAACGTTCCACCCCTCCTCCCCTACCACACAATCACCTCCACCTTCCTTTGCTCCTATGCTTGAGACACCAGTCCTCCTCTTCCCCCCCTCACAAGAAATCTTTTATCCCCCAAAAACTCCCCGAACCAACTCCTTAGAAGAAACCATTGAAAATATTCAAGATTACCTAATGAAAACTGACACTCAACCTCCAAATCTTACAACTCCTGCTCCTTCCACACTCCAAGTAACTGCTGATATCCATCCTCCTCCTAACGATATCCCCCTACACCTATCGCTCCTACCCCCTCCCAACACAGCCCATCCCCCCCGACCCCAACCCCACCACATTAACCCTCCCACCATCCCCTCTATCCCTTCCACTCCCCCCTTATGCACGTGAATCCCTTATGTAATTCATTAACTCTCATAAAGTCATACACACCACCAGACAACTCCAATCCCACACATCCTACTGCCGTGCCCACGTTTGAAACAACTCATACCTCTGCTTTCCCCCACCTATCCCCCCTTCACCGACCTCCCAACCTATCAGACATCCTTCCAGAATCCCACACTTTTCGCTTCAACAACCTATTCTCTTTCCTCAAACGCATACATATTCATCTAATTTAACTCCTTACCATACCCGACCCTAACCCTTTCACTCACCAATTCCTTTGCCCAGCTTAGAAAACTAATCACTAACTCAACCACCCTTCCCTAACATTAACTATAGTGCTACATGACCTTAGATGTCTAGCACATTTATCTTGCTTTTAAACCATTAACCATTAACCATCCCCAATCCCTCCATGGTCCGGCATCCTACAAAAACATTGAATCAAACTTCATGGATAATATAAACAAAGCACACCACACCAAATAATACAACAACACTTCCATCAACTTGAAATACAACATACCAAAATTATCACAAAATATACACTGATGGATCTAAAATAAAAGACCCCAAATCAACATCAGCAGCAATTTACATTCAAAACAAGAATATTTCAACAATCTGGAAATTACAAAACAACACAGAGATATAGAAGCAGAACTATTTGCAATCAAACAGCACTAAACTACATAAACACAACAAACTACAGAAAACTGGGATCTTAACAGACTCACAAGCATCCATACAAGCAATAAAAAAATACAGACCAGTAAAACACAAACAAACAAATACGAAATACAAGGCCCAAACACACTTATTAAACACTAAAAAAACAAAATATTTAAAATACAATGGATCCCCTCACATAAAAACTAAAGGGAATGAAATAGCAGATAGAGCCCCCCCCCCCATCCCCCCAAAAAACTCACATGAAATAAAAGACCACATAGTCAGACCCCAAATTCAAACTTTTAATACAATAAAGGAAATGAAAAAACAAGAAAATTGGATAAACAAAATTAACGAAAAGTTAAACACAACGAAATTACATTAAGTCAACAACCACAACCATGGACAAGATCAAAAAAACAGGAAAATAGATGTAAGCATTGCAAGACTAATGACAAAACAAGACTTCAAAAAACACCTATAATAAATAAAAATGAGACTGACCCAATGGCGATGGTGCAAATAACAGAAGAGGAAACCAGAACACGATAATCTTACAATGTCCAAGATTTAACTCTACAGAACTAAACCAACACTAAGCAGATATAAAAATACAAAATCCTGACCTGAACTTATAATTACAGGTGATGATCAGCCAACAATGAAGAAGCATATATCCTGAGACAAAAATCTTCCTACAAAGAACAAGAATAATAGACATAATCTGAAAAAACCGAGAAGAACCATAAGAAAAATCAGGGAATATAGGGCTGCTATTAGTCTAAACCCTATAAAGAAGAAGAAGACATACTAAAAGAAAAAAAAAAATCAAACAAGAAATTAATAGAGAAGAAAAAAAACGTTTAAACAGAAATAACAAAAAAATAATAAAAGTAAAAGTAGAAAATTAATAAAATATCTAAGACCACGAATCCTCACAAATCATCAAGAATTCCGCGCGAATCCGCGTGAATCAGGATACATGAACGTATAAAATAAGTCAACAAAGGGAGAAAAACAAATAAAAACCAATAACCTAAAAACAGTTAACAATAAATAAAAACATTTAACAAGGAAAAACACAGAAAAATTAATAAAATATCAAGACAACCGAATCTCAACAAATCCTCACGATAATCGCGCGAATCCGGCTTACAAGACGTCAAACAAAAAAGTCACAAGGAGGAAAACCAAAAACAAGGAAGACAGAGTCTTAAACCCTATAAAAGAAGACGAAGAAGAAAGAAGAAGAAGAAAGGAGAACAGAGTCTAAAAAACCCTATAAAAAGAAGAAGAAGAAGAAAGGAAGGAACAGAGTTAAAAACCCTATAAACGAAAGACGAAGAGAAGAAAGGAAATGAAACAGGAGTCAAAAACCCCTATAAAAGAAGAAGAAGAAGAAGAAGAAGAAAGGAAGAACAGAGTCTAAAACCTATAAAAGGAAGAAGAAGAAGGAAGAACAAAGGAAGAACAGAGTCAAAACCATAAAAGAGAAGAAGAAGAAGAAGAAAGAAGAAGAAGGAAGAACGAGTATATAAAACCCTATAAAAGAAGAAGAAGACGAAGAAGAAAGGAAGAACAGAGTCTAAAAACCCTATAAGAAGAGAAGAGAAGAAGAGAAGAAAGGAAGAACAGAGCAAAAACCTATAAAAGAAAGAAGAATTAAGACCTGTCCGAAACAGAGTCTAAAAACCTATAAAGAAGAGAAATGAAGAACAGAGTCTAAACCTATAAAGAAGAAAGAAAAGAAGAAGAAGAAGAAAGGAAGAACACAGTCCTAAAAACCCTATAAAAGCAGAAGACGAAGAAGAAAGGAGAACAGAGTCTAAAACCCTTAAATAAGAAGAAGAAGAGAATAAGAAAGGAAGAACAGAGTCTAAAACCCATAAAAGAAGAAGAAGAAGAACGGGAAGAATAGAGTCTAAAAACCCTATAAATGAATAATGGAAGAAGAAGAAGAGAGAAAGGAAAGACAGAGTCTAAAACCGTATAAAAGAAGAAGAAGGAAGAAGAAGAAGAAGAAAGAAGACAGTCCAGAGTGGACTCTCGCTTAACCGCCATAGAGTGAACACGTAAATCTTGAACTCGCGTGAAGTGAAGTCAAATAACAAACAAATCTCAATGAAACACAAACTTAAAGCCAGATCCAGGAGAAAATTCTGGAATCTTAAAAGAAATGGACTACAACTCACAAAACAAACAGAAGACCAGAGAAGAAAAGTGACAGTGAAGAAAACCCAGACCCAAAACCTGCCCGGAGACACGAAGACGGCAGAAACTTAAAGAATTTCAACAAAACCAGGGAACAGCCAACAGAACAGTAAGAACAGATAATCATGTAGTACTGTCATATGTAACAGGGAATCAGAAACAGCAAATTTCACTAACCAATGAAAACTAAATCAGAGCACTCAATAAATCAATATTCCAAAAAATACAAATAGAAGGACACACTGAGAGTCCCCTTTGGGACAGGAAGGCTCTCGATTTTGAAGTCAAAAATTTTAACAAAACTACCACCCCTGAATTCAAGATTGACAAATTAGGTGCTGACATAAATTTGTAAACAAACCAGCTTCAAACAAGAACAAAGACTGCACCTATGGAACAAATACCCTATAGATTTAGACTAAACACAATTGATTAAAAGAAAAAATTAAGATCATTGCATGGACACAATACGGCCAAATAATAGAGGTAATTAGAATAAACAAATAAACAAAGATAAAGATAACACTAAAAAATGGCTCCACAAAATCCCTTCCGAATAACCTTAAATGTACATTACGGAACGAGTGCCATAGGACACACGTCATACAAAGTCCAACAATATTACATTCCAATACCCAAAATGTTTTAAGTGTCTCCGTTATGGTCATGGAATTTACTTAACTTGCAAAAACCAGACAAGATGTAGCAAATGTAGCAGTTCAATCATGACTACAAACATTGCACAAATAACCCCTTTTGCTTTTACTGTTCATTGAGAACCCACCACAAATACAAATATATGCAATAATCACAGAATGCACAACAAATAAAACACTCAGAACACTACACCAAAAACAAACATAGACAATAAAGAAACGTTCATGAATTGAAACCCCCCAAACAAAACCACAATAACTCCAACATAAACCCAAACAACAACTCCAACACAAAATACACACAAACTCCAACGCTAAAAACACAACATAACACATACAAACAGTGAAAATACAAAAAACACATCCTCACACACTCAAACAACAGAAAGCAGCACAACTCAAATTATGCCCAAACCATAAGCCAACCCCAAGCCTAACAAGCTGGACAGAAAACCCCAACAAATGAAAAGAATATCAGAATCAAATAAAAAACCAGGTAGAGATTAATACCACCCAAAAAGGAAACTCATACAAAAAGAAAGGCCCTCCCAAAACAGATATCAACAAAGATAAACAATAAACAACTAAAACATAAGAAGATCCCCAATAGCTGGACACTTCCAACACCACTAAAAGTAAAGAAATCAAAAGAGAAAGCAAAATGGAAAATAAAGAAAACTTACTCATGGACTGAAATAATAAAAAACAACATACAACAATAACAAATATATAAACAAAATGAATTCAAGAAAAAACAATTTTAGAAATAATAGCTGAAGCTATAAAAGAAATAAACCCATATTAGAAAAATCATAACAGTACTTTATGAATCAAATCATTTATGGAACGCAAGATCAGTCCTACAATAAAAGCATAGATTGAACCACCTGTTAGAAAAAAGAACAAACCAGACATACTAGCATTATGCGAAACTGGTTAAAAAATAAAGATAGTTTCACCTAGAACACTATAAAAATAATAAGATGGACAGGACCAGAGAAAAATAGGGGAGGCTAGGCTATCTGCATAAAGATAATATACAATATAAACAAATTGAATTAAAGAGAAAGACTTAAAAAAAAATTGAAGCTATGGGAATAAAGATCATCATAAAAACAAAACTGGACGAATATGCTATTGATTAAATCCATGTAATAATTAAGTCAAAGGGACATCGAAAGATACAGAACAAATAAATGACCTAAAATATTAATAGGGAGACTTAATGCACATCACACAAGCTGGAAACCCTAACTTGAGTCCAGAAACCACTAAACGAAAACAGGCAAAAGCTTATTAAAGTAATAGCAGAAAAACAATATAATGCTATTAATCCCCCAGGTCAGAACACAGAAAAGACACCGAAGCAAAGGAGTCAAACACTAGGGACCAGTACTAGGCCTCTCCGACTCTAAGTCACTAGAAATTGATACGGACCAAACATAGTAGTGGCCCACTACCAGTAATAGTAGAGATAACAACATACAAAAGACCATCAACGAAATGAAAAAAGATTGGGAAATTCAACAAGAAGGACGGGAAAAAATATAAAAAATCAAAAAAATCAAAATAGACACAAAAAATATTAAAACTCATTAAAGAAAATGAAGGTTCTTTTAAAAGACACAGGAAAAAATATTTTAGATTTGAAGAATATGATAAAAAAAGCCTCTCTCACAAACCATGGTGGAATGCAAAATGTAAAGAAATCATAAAAAACGAAATAAAGCCTATAATAACTGGAAAAAAAGACCCAACAGTGAAAATTTAGGAGAATATAAAAAACTATAGCGGAAGCTAGAAAAATAATTGAAGAAGAAAAAAAAGAGAGTCCTGGGAAAATTCGGCAGCTCAATAGATTCAACACCCCACGAAAAAAATTTGGAATTTCATTAAAAGCTAAACAGGAAAGAATGCACAAAAATAACTATCCTCTCATTGGACGAGACCAACCAGTCCACAGAAATAAAAAAGAATTAGAAATATTTAAAAAGAAATCAAAAAATTAACAACAAAAAAAAAGAAAAAATAATGGAAAACAGATAATGAGAAGGAAGAAACTTCTAAGTAACCATAATGATTTAGTATAAATGGTAAAATTCAAAATGAAAAGAGTTGAAGTGGCCATAACAATGCAAAAACACAACAAAGAATATGGACCCGATTAAAATTTTCCATACGAATTTTACAAAAATTCTATTCTCCAAAAATTTTAGAATTAATAATAAAAACAAAGAATTCTCACGGGTCCAAAGGAGAATACCCACAAGACTCTAATGAACGCACTATAAATTCCAATTCAATAAACAGAAAAAATCCAACAGAAACCAACATCATAACAGATTATTAGTCGTATAAATTGTCTCGAAAAAATATTTGAAAACATATGTAACAAAAAGATTAAAACTGGTGGCTGGAAACAAAAACAACTTAAATGTAGACATAACAGGAGTCAGATAAATCATACGACATGGATGCATAAAAACGATAGAACCAAACACAAAGAGTTAAAGGACAACAAAATTATGCCTTATTGCATGGCATAGATCTAGAAAAAGCATTGATACCAGTAAATCACGAGCACTGCTAATAAAAATGGCTAATCTAGGAATAAAGGAATTTAGTAAAATGGAACATAATTTTCTAAAAGAAAGAACATTCCAAATAAACATAGGAAATTCAAAAACTCTGTAAAGAATTAATATCAAGTGGCGTTCCACAAGATCCCCTTTAAGCCCAACACTCTTAACATCATGATGAATGACCTAGACTGACTGAAGAACCAAAAAAATAATATTTACGCAGCGATATACACAATTAAGAACCCACAAATAAATACCTAAACGAAGCCATAAATAATATGAAAGAGGTTTAAAACAAGTAAAAGAATGGGCAGGACACCTCGGGGATCTTAACCGACAACCTAACAAAAAAGCAGCTCCCTATTTCACAAACAAAAGAAGAGTACAGTTTACTAAGACAAAATAGAAATATAGAACTAGAATTACTGCAGTCAAGATATCCTGGGATAAGGTTTGATTCACCAAAACTAAAATGGACTAAACCCACATAGAAAACATCAAGATAAAATCTATTAACAGAATAAATATAATGAAAAAAATATCCTCATATAATTGGGGAGCAAATAGAGAATACCTAATAAAATTCTATAATATTTACATAAAAACCAAAAAATAGAATATGGTTTGGCCATTATATGGAACAGCAAAAAAAACAGAATTAAAAAATTGAAAAACGATACAAAACACAGCTCTCAGAATATCAACAGGATGCTTCAAAAATCAAACTCCATTAATATCCACTACAAGGCCCTTAACAAAATAAACCTTCGATAACTGACAAAACAAATGAATGAGCTTGTATACAGTTATAAAAAATTGTTGGAACAACCAAAAAAAGGAGCCAATAAAGAACTAATAATAAAGAACATCAGAGAATACATTACAATAACGATCAAATTCCTGGACCATAAAGTTCATTGAAAATGGCACAAAAAAACTAAAACTCATATCAAATATAAAGGAAGCCCAAATATAACTCCAGTACCAACCATGGTATGATCTTCCACAAATTAGAACGAAGTTTCATGGACAACTTCACAAAAGACCCTACCACAAGAAATAATCAAATGCAATTCCAAATGCTAACAAAAACAAAAATATGAAAATCATCAAAGATATCACAGAGGATCAAAAATACAGAACGTCAATCAACGTAAGCAGCAATTTATATGTAGAAAAAACAAACTCACAACAGTTTGGAAATTACCTAAGAAATGCTCAAATCATAGAGCGATGAATTATTTGCAATAAAACAAGGGTTGAATTATATAAAACTCAAACAATCTGACAATACAGTAATCCTTACAGACTCACTCTCAGCAATACTAACATTAAAAAATCACAAAACCCAAAAACTACAAACAAATTAACCATATGAAACACAAAAAACTGAATTCTACACTTGACAGAAACAAACAAAAAACATCACAATACAATGGGTTCCAGCACATAAATGCATAACAGGAAATGAAATTGCAGATCTTGCAGTAAAGAAAGTTCACGAATTAGAAAATTCCATAACATCCCACAAGATACAAATAAACATAATTAAAAAGACATAAAAGAAAAAAGCAAAGACAATGGGAAGAACAATTACAAAGACACCTGATCACAAAACACCTATACCCAAAGATAAAACCCACACCATGGTCCAGATCAGAAAACAGAAAAATTAGATGTTATGTCTCACAAGAAACGTAACCAAAAACAGATTTGGAAAAAAAACACCTTACAGACTAAATTGGAAACCGACCCAAATTGCAGATGGTGCCAATTTCCAGAAGAACTATTGAACACTTAAATTGCAATGTCCAAGATTTCATTCTGAAGAACAAAAATATTAGAGGCATTAAAAAAAAAATCAAAATACTAACCCAAATATTCCTCACTATAACAGGGAAAATCAAACCTCATGCAAAGAAAGTACTACATACTAAGACACATGAAACTTCCTACAAAGAACAAGAAAATAAATATTTCATATAGAAAAACAGAGAATCAAAACCTTCAAACAACAGAGAGAAGATTTTCAAGAAAACAAGATCAGAGGAATATAGGACTTCAAAGTCTAAAAACCCTATAAAAAGAAGAGAGAAAAGAAATTTCTTGAAACAAAAAAACCAAAAACAAAGGACGAACCCAAATTATATTCCCAATAATGTCGAATTTCTCGTATTTCTCGGTCGATTCTCGCCACAAAAAAAACCCTTTCCGAAGAAGGGAAGCGACGAAGAAGGTAAATGGGGAAATAAAGGAAAGGAAATAAGGCGAGAAAGGAGGGAGATTAAGGCAAACACGTTACGTACGGAATCTACGACGTAGAGACAGAGAGAGAAAGAGAAAGAGAGAAATGGAGAGAGAGAAATGAAGAGAGAGAGAGACAGAGAGGGAAAAGGAGAGAGAGAAAGAGAGAAATGGAGAGAGAGAAAGAAGGAGAAATGGAGAGAGAGAGAGAGAATTGTGATGATAATTATGATTATGAGAACAATAATGATTATGCTGATGATTATAGGAATATTCATAGTAATGATGATGATAATACTAGTAGTAGTAATGATAATGATATTGATAATAATAATAATAATAATAATAATAATAATAGCAATAGTAATATAATAACAATAGCAAAAATAAAAAATAATATAATGATGATAGGAAATAAAATCATAATAACAGTAATAACAGTAATGAAGGTAATACAAAAAGATAGATAAAATAATAAAGATAACAATGGTAATGATATTATTATTTTCAGGCATGAAGGATGGCGTCAACTCGGAAACCTGTTGGAATAAATTTCGACAAAATGCTACTGAGCTTAAAAGGTAAAGGATATGTATATACATTTATAGATGTTCATATATATATACATACATACATACATACATACCATATATGTACACACACACACACACATACTCACACACACACAACACACCCCACACACACACAACACACACACACACACACACACACATATATATATATATATATATATATATATATATATATATATATATATATATATATATATATAATATATATATATGTCATATATATCTAAACATGTATCTACATCTCTCTCTCTCTCTCTCTCTCCTCTCTCTCTCTCTCTCTCTCTCTATATATATTTTATATATATATATATATATATATATATATATATATATATGTGTGTGTGTGTGTGTGTGTGTGTGTGTGTGTGTGTGTGTGTGTGTGTGTGTGTGAGTATGTGTGTGTGTGTGTGTACATATATGGTATGTATGTATGTATGTATGTATATATATATGAACATCTATAAATGTATATACATATCCTTTACCTTTTAAGCTCAGTAGCATTTTGTCGAAATTTATTCCAACAGGTTTCCGAGTTGACGCCATCCTTCATGCCTGAAAATAATAATATCATTACCATTGTTATCTTTATTATTTTATCTATCTTTTTGTATTACCTTCATTACTGTTATTACTGTTATTATGATTTTATTTCCTATCATCATTATATTATTTTTATTTTTGCTATTGTTATTTATATTGCTATTGTTATTATTATTATTATTATTATTATTATTATTATCAATATCATTATCATTACTACTACTAGTATTATCATCATCATTACTATGACTATTCCTATAATCATCAGCATAATCATTATTGTTCTCATAATCATAATTATCATCACAATTCTCTCTCTCTCTCTCCATTTCCTTCTTTCTCTCTCCATTTCTCTCTCTCTCTCTCTCTCTGTCTCTCTCTCTCTTCATTTCTCTCTCTCCATTTCTCTCTTTCTCTTTCTCTCTCTGTCTCTACGTCGTAGATTCCGTACGTAACGTGTTTGCCTTAATCCCTTTTTTCCTTTTTTCCCCATTTACCTTCTTCGTCGCTTCCTTCTTCGTGAAAAGGGTTTTTGTGGCGAGAATCGACCGAGAAATACGAGAAATTACGACATTTTGGGGAAAGAAATTTGTTCTTCCTTTGTTTTTGGTTTTTGGTTTTCCTCCCTTCTTCTTCTTCTTCTTCTTTTATAGGGTTTTAGACTTTGAAGTCTATATTCCCTGGATCTTGTTTCTTGAAATCTTCTCTCTGTTGTTTGAAGGTTTTGATCTCTGTTTTTATATGATATTTATTATTCTTGTTCTTTGTAGGAAGAGTTTCATGTGTCTTAGTATGTAGTACTTCTTTGCAGGAGGTTGATTTTCCCCTGTTATAAGTAGAGGAATATTTGGGTTAGTAATTTTGATTTTTTTTAATGCCTCTAATAATTTTGTTCTTTCAGAATGAAATCTTGGACATTGCAATGTTAAGTGTTCAATAGTTTCTTCTGGAAATTGGCACCATCTGCAATTTGGGTCGGTTTCTAAATTTAGTCTGTGAAGGTGTTTTTTCAATCTTGTATGTTTGGTTAGTATTCTTGTGAGACATACATCTAATTTTCTGTTTTCTGATCTGGCCCATGGTTGTGGGGTGTTATCTTTGAGGTAATAGGTTTTGGTGATCAGGGTTCTTTGTAATTGTTCTTCCCATTGTCTTTGCTTTTTTCTTTTATGTCTTTTATTATGTTATTTGTATCTTGTGGGATGATTTGGAATTTTCTATTTCATGAGGTTTCTTTACTGCAAGATCTGCAATTTCATTTCCTGTTATGCATTTATGTGCTGGAACCCATTGTATTGTGATGTTTTTGTTTGTTCTGTCAAAGTGTAGATCAGTTTTTGTGTTTCATATGGATTTGTTTGTAGGTTTTTGGGTTTGTGATTTTTTAATGTTAAGTATTGCTGAGAGTGAGTCTGTAAGGATTACTGTATTGTCAGATGTTGAGTTTTATATAATTCAACCCTTGTTTTATTGCAAATAATTCAGCCTCTATGATTTGAGCATTCTTAGGTAATTTCCAAACTGTTGTGAGTTTGTTTTGTTCTACATAGATTGCTGCTGACGTGATTGACGTTCTGTTATTTTTGATCCATCTGTGAATATCTTTTGATGATTTTCATATTTGTGTTTGTTAGCATTTGGAATTGCATTTTGATTATTTCTTGTGGTAGGTCTTTTGTGAAGTTGTCCATGAACTTCGTTACTAATTTGTGGGAAAGATCATACCATGGTGGTACTGGAGTTATATTTTGGGCTTCCTTTATATTTATATTGATTTTTAGTTTTTTGCCAGTTTCAATGACTTTATGGGTCCAGGAATTTGATCTTTTATTGTAATTGTTTTCTCTGATGTTCTTATTATTAGTTCTTTTATTGGCATCTTTTTGGTTTTTCCAACAATTTTATTAACTGTATACAAGCTAATTCATTTGTTTTGTCAGTTATCGGAGGTTTATTTGTTAAGGCTTGTAGTGATATTAATGGAGTTGATTTGAAGCATCCTGTTGATATTCTGAGAGCTGTGTTTTGTATCGTTTCCAATTTTTTTAATTCTGTTTTTTTTTGCTTTTTCCAATATGGCCAAACCATATTCTATTTTGGTTTTATGTAAATATTATAGAATTTTATTAGGGATTCTCTATTTGCTCCCCAATTATATGAGGATATTTTTTCATTATATTTATTCTGTTAATAGATTTTATCTTGATGTTTTCTATGTGTTTAGTCCATTTTAGTTTTGGTGAATCAAACCTTAATCCCAGGATATCTTGACTGTCAGTAAATTCTAGTTCTATATTTTCTATTTTGATCTTAGGTAACTGTACTCTTCTTTTGTTTGTGAAATATAGGAGCTTGCTTTTTGTTAGGTTTATCTTTAGATCCCAGGTGTCTGCCCATTCTTTTACTTGTTTTAAACCTCTTTCAATATTATTTATGGCTTCGTTTAGGTATTTATTTGTGGTTATTATTGTTATATCGTCTGCGTATATTATTTTTTGAGTTCTTCAGTCAGTTCTAGGTCATTCATCATGATGTTAAAGAGTGTTGGGCTTAAAGGGGACCCTTTGTGGAACGCCACTGATATTATTCCTTTTACAGAGTTTTGATTTCCTATGTTTATTTGGAATGTTCTTTCTTTTAGAAAATTATGTATCCATTTTAATAAAATTTCCTTTATTCCTAGATTAGCCATTTTTATTAGCAGTGCATCGTGATTTACTGTATCAAATGCTTTTTCTAGATCTATGCATGCAACTAAGGCATATTTTTTGTCTTTAACTGCATTTGTTATATTTGTTTCTATTGTTTTTAATGCATCCATTGTCGTATGATTTATTCTGAATCCTGTTATGTCTACATTTAGTTTGTTATTTGTTTCCAGCCACCAGTTAATCTTTTGTTACTATGTTTCAAATATTTTTCGAGACAATTTAACGACTAATAAATCTGTATGATTTTGGTTCTGTTGGATTTTTTCCTGGTTTTTGGATTGGATTTATGAGTGCGTTCTTAGAGTCTTGTGGGTATTCCCCTTTGGACCAGTGAGAATTCATTTTTTATTATTATTTCTAAAATTTTTGGAGGAGAATTTTTGTAAAATTCGTATGGAATTTTATCGGGTCCATATGCTTTGTTGTTTTTGCATTTGTATGGCCACAGTCAACTTTTTCATTGTGATTTTACCATTTATATCTAAATCATTATGGTTATTTAGAAGTTCTTCCTTCTCATTATCTGTTAACATATTTTTCTTTTTTGTTGTTATTTTTTGATATTCTTTTTTAAATATTTCTAATTTCTTTTTATTTCTGTGACTGGTTGGTCATCGTCAATGAGAGGATAGTATTTTGTGCAGTCTTTCCTGTTAGCTTTTTAATGAAATTCCAAATTTTTTCGTTGGGGTGTTGAAATCTATTGAGCTGCAGAATTTTTCCCAGGACTCTCTTTTTTCTTCTTCAATTATTTTTCTAGCTTCCGCTAATAGTTTTTTATATTCTCCTAAATTTTCACTGTTGGGTCTTTTTTTCCATTTATTATAGGCTTTATTTCTTTTTTTTATGATTTCTTTACATTTTGCATTCCACCATGGTTTGTGAGATAGGACTTTTTTATCATATTCTTCAAATCTAAAATATTTTTTCCTGTTTTCTTTAAAAGAACCTTCATTTCTTTTAATGAGTTTATATTTTTTGTGTCTATTTTGATTTTTTGATTTTTTATATTTTTCCCGTCCTTCATTGTTGAATTTCCATCTTTTTTCATTTCGTTGAGGGGTCTTTTGTATGGTGTTATCTCTTACTATTACTGGTAAGTGGTCACTACCTATGTTTGGTCCTGTATCAATTTCTAGGTGACTTAGAGTCGGAGAGGCTAGTACTAGGTCTAGTGTTGACTCCTTTGCCGTTCTGGGGTCTTTTCTGGTGGTCTGACCTGGGGGAGTTAATAGCATTATATTGTTTTCTGCTATTACTTTAAGTAAGCTTTTGCCTGTTTCGTTTATGTGGTTCTGACTCAAGTTAGGGTTCCAGCTTGTGTGATGTGCATTGAAGTCTCCTATTATTATTTTAGGGTCATTTATTTGTTCTGTATAATATTCTATGTCTCTTTGACTTAAGTTATTACATGGATTATAAATCAATAGCATATTCGTCCAGTTGTTTTTATGACTGATCTTTATTCCCATAGCTTCAATTTTATTTTTAAGTCTGTCTCTTAAATTCATTTGTTTATATTGTATATTATCTTTTATGCAGATAGCTAGGCCTCCCCCTATTTTTTCTGGTCTGTCACATCTTATATTTTATAGTGTTCTAGGTTGAAACTATCTTTTTTTAACCAAGTTTCGCATAATGCTAGTATGTCTGGTTGTTCTTTTTCTAACAGGTGGTTCAGATCTATGCTTTATTTAGGACTGATCTTGCGTTCCATAAAATGATTTGATTCATAAAGTACTGTTATGATTTTTCTAAATATTGGGTTATTTCTTTATAGCTTCAGCTATTATTTCTAAAATTGTTTTTCTGAATTCATGTTTTTTATAATATTTGTTATTGTTTTTATTGTGTTTTTATTATTTCAGTCCATGAGAAGTTTTCTTTATTTCATTTTGCTTTTCTCTTTGTGATCTTTACTTTTTAGTGGTGTTGGAAGTGTCCAAGCTATTGGGGAATCTTCTATGTTTAGTGTTTATTGTTATCTTTGTTGATATCTGTTTGGGAGGGCTCTTTCTTTTTTGTATGAGTTTCCCTTTTTGGGGTGGTATAAATCTCTACCTGGTTTTTATGTGATTCTGATATTCTTTCATTTGTTGGGGTTTTCTGTCCAGCTGTTAGGCTTTGGGGTTGGCTTATGGTTTGGGCATAAGTTTGAGTTGTGCTAGCTTCTGTTTGTTGAGTGTGTGAGGATGTGTTTTATTTTCACTGTTTGTATGTGTTATGTTGTGGTTTAGCGTTGGAGTTTGTGTGTAGTTTTGTGTTGGAGTTGTTGTGTGGTTTATGTTGGAGTTATTGTGGTTTTGTTGGGGAGGGGTTTCAATTCATGAAACCGTTTTTTATGTCATGTTGTTTGGTGTAGTGTTCTGAGTGTTTATTTGTTGTGCCATTCTGTGTATTTTGCATATATTTGTATTTGGTGGATGGTTCTCAGACAGTAAAAGCAAAAGGGGTTATTTGTGCAATGTTTGTAGTCATGATTGAAACTGGCTACATTTGCTACATCTTGTCTTGTTTTTGCAAGTTAGTATTCCATGACCATAACGGAGACACTTAAAACATTTGGTATTTGGGAATGTATATTGTTGGACTTGTATGACGTGTGTCCTATGGCAACTCTTTCCGGTAATGTACCTTTTAAGGTTATTCGGAGGGATTTTGTTGGGAGCCATTTTTTAGTGTTATCTTTATCTTTTTTTAATTTGTTTATTCTAATTACCTCTATTATTGGCTATTGTGTCCATGCAATGATCTTATTTTTTTTTATATCATTGGGTTTAGTTCTAAATCTATAGGGTATATTGTTCCATATGTGCAGTCTATGTTCTTGTTTGAAGCTGGTTGTTTACAATTATGGTCCAGTCACCTAATTGTCAATCTGATTCAGGGGTGGTAGTTTTGTTAAATTTTTGACTTCAAATCTGAGAGCCTTTCCTGTCCCAAGGACTCTCAGTGTGTCTTCTATTATGTATTTTTGGAATATGATTTATTGAGTGCATCTGTTAGTTTCATTGGGTTATTGAAATTTGCTGTTTCTGATTCCCTGTTAAATTGATCAGTACTACATGATTATCTGTTCTTACTGTTCTGTTGTCTGTCCTGGGTTGTTGAAATTCTTCTAAGTTTCTGCCCGGCTTCGTGTCTCGGGCAAGTTTGGGATCTGGGTTTCTTCACTGTCACTTTCTTTTCTTGGTCTTCTGTTTGTTGTGAGTCGTAGTCCATTTCTTTTAAGATTCCAGAATTTTCTCCTGGATCTGGCTTTAAGTTTGTGTTCATTGAGATTTGTTTGTTATTTGAACTTCACTTCACTCGAGTTCAAGATTTTACGTGTTCACTCTATGGCGGTTTAAGCGAGAGTCCCACTCTGGACTGTTCTTCCTTTCTTCTTCTTCTTCTTCTTCTTCTTCTTTTATAGGGTTTTAGACTCTGTTCTTCCTTTCTTCTTCTTCTTCTTCTCTTTTTTATAGGGTTTTAGACTCTGTTCTTCCTTTCTTCTTCTTCTTCTTCTTCTTTTATAGGGTTTTAGACTCTGTTCTTCCTTTCTTCTTCTTCTTCTTCTTCTTCTTTTATAGGGTTTTAGACTCTGTTCTTCCTTTCTTCTTCTTCTTCTTTTATAGGGTTTTAGACTCTGTTCTTCCTTTCTTCTTTTTCTTCTTCTTCTTTTATAGGATTTTAGACTCTGATCTTCTTTCTTCTTCTTCTTTCTTCTTCTTCTTTTTTAGGGGTTTTAGACTCTGTTCTTCCTTTCTTCTTCTTCTTCTTCTTCTTTTATAGGGTTTTAGACTCTGTTCTTCCTTTCTTCTTCTTCTTCTTCTTCTTCTTCTTTTATAGGGTTTTAGACTCTGTTCTTCCTTTCTTCTTCTTCTTCTTCTTCTTCTTTTATAGGGTTTTAGACTCTGTTCTTCCTTTCTTCTTCTTCTTCTTCTTTTATAGGGTTTTAGACTCTGTTCTTCCTTTCTTCTTCTTCTTCTTCTTCTTCTTTTATAGGGTTTTAGACTCTGTTCTTCCTTTCTTCTTCTTCTTCTTTTATAGGGTTTTAGACTCTGTTCTTCCTTTCTTCTTCTTCTTCTTCTTCTTCTTTTATAGGGTTTTAGACTCTGTTCTTCCTTGGTTTTTGGTTTTCCTCCCTTTGTTGACGTTTTTTGTTGACGTTCTTGTAAGCCGGATTCGCGCGGATTATCGTGAGGATTTGTGAGGATTCGTGGTCTTGATATTTTATTAATTTTTCTGTGTTATTTCTTGTTTAAATGTTTTTATTTTATGGTTAAATGTTTTAGTTATTGTTTTATTTTGTTTTTCTCCCTTTGTTGACGTTATTTTTTACGTTCATGTAAGCCGGATTCACGCGGATTCGCGCGGATTATCGTGAGGATTTGTGAGGATTCGTGGTCTTGATATTTTATTAATTTTCTACTTTTACTTTTATTATTTTTTTGTTATTTCTTGTTTAAACGTTTTTTTTCTTCTCTATTATTTCTTGTTGATTTTTTTTTTCTTTTAGGTTAAATGTTCTTCTTCTTCTTTTATAGGGTTTTAGACTATATAGCAGCCTATATTCCCTGGATTTTTCTTTATGGTTCTTCTCTGTTTTCAGATTATGTCTATTATTCTTGTTCTTGTAGGAAGATTTTTGTCTCAGGATATAATGCTTCTTCATTGTTGGCTGATCAGCACCTGTAATTAATAAGTTCAGGTCAGGATTTTGTATTTTTATCTTGCTTAGTGATTGGTTTAGTTCTGTAGGAGTTAAATCTGGACATTGTAAGATTAAGTGTTGGGTGTCTTCTTGTTATGCACCATCGGCACATTGGGTCAGTCTCCATTTTTAATTTATATAGGTTTTTTGAGTCTTGTTTTGTCATTATTCTTGCAATGCTTACATCTATTTTCCCTGTTTTTTGATCTTGTCCATGGTTGTGGGTTGTTGACTTTAATGTAATATTCTTTGTGTTTAACTTTTCGGTTAATTTGGTTATCCAATTTCTTGTTTTTTCATTCTTTATTGTATTAGTTGAATTTTGGGTCATGACTATGGGGTCTTTTATTTCATGTGCTTTTTTGCTGCTCTATCTGCTATTTCATTTCCCTTTAGGTTTTTATGTGAGGGGATCCATGTATTTTAATATGTTGTTTTTTAGTGTTTAATAAGTGTAGTTGGGCTTGTATTTCGTATATTGTTTGTTTGTGTTTTACTGGTCTGTAGTTTTTATTGCTGGGTATGGATGCTTGTGAGTCTGTTAAGATCCCAGTTTTCTGTAGTTTGTTGTTGTTTATGTAGTTTAGTGCTGTTTGATTGCAAATAGTTCGCTTCTATATCTCTGTGTGTTTGTAATTCCAGATTGTTGAAATATTCTTGTTTTGAATGTAAATTGCTGCTGATGTTGATTTGGGGTCTTTATTTTAGATCCATCAGTGTATATTTTGTGATAATTTTGGTATGTTGTATTTTCAATTTGATGGAAGTGTTGTTGTATTATTTGGTGTGGTGTGCTTTTGTTTATATTATCCATGAAGTTGATTCAATGTTTTGTAGGATGCCGGACCATGGAGGGATTGGGGATGGTTAATGGTTAATGGTTAAAAGCAAGATAAATGTGCTAGACATCTAAGGTCATGTAGCACTATAGTTAATGTTAGGGAAGGGTGGTTGAGTTAGTGATTAGTTGTCTAAGCTGGGCAAAGGAATTGGTGAGTGAAAGGGTTAGGGTCGGTATGGTAAGGAGTTAAATTAGATGAATATGTATGCTTTTGAGGAAAGAGAATAGGTTGTTGAAGCGAAAAGTGTGGGATTCTGTAAGGATGTCTGATAGGTTTGGGAGGTCGGTGAAGGGGGGATAGGTGGGGGAAAGCAGAGGTATGAGTTGTTTCAAAACGTGGGCACGGCAGTAGGATGTGTGGGATTGGAGTGTCTGGTGGTGTGTATTGACTTTATGAGAGTTAATGAATTACATAAGGGATTCACGTGCATAAGGAGGGAGTGGAAGGGATAGAGGGGATGGTGGGAGGGTTAATGTGGGTGGGGTTGGGGTCGGGGGGGATGGGCTGTGTTGGGAGGGGGTAGGAGGATGGTTGTGTAGGGGGGATATCGTTAGGAGGAGGATGGATATCAGCAGTTACTTGGAGTGTGGAAGGAGCAGGAGTTGTAAGATTTGGAGGTTGAGTGTCAGTTTTCATTAGGTAATCTTGAATATTTTCAATGGTTTCTTCTAAGGAGTTGGTTCGGGAGTTTTGGGGGATAAAAGATTTCTTGTGAGGGGGGGAAGAGAGGACTGGTGTCTCAAGCATAGGAGCAAAGGAAGGTGGAGGTGATTGTGTGGTAGGGGAGGAGGGGGTGGAACGTTTGTTCTGTCTGTTACGGGTAGTGCGAGGAGGGAGAGGGGAAGGTGTTGGGATTGTAGTGGTGATTGAAGTATCCGTAGTAGAGATTGGAGTGTCTGGATTTAGGATGGCAAAAGAGTTTGACTGGGGAAGGTAGGAGGTAGAAGAGGGGGGGTTAGATGTAGGGGGGTGGGTTTAGGAGAATTGGGTAGAATGAGCAGTATTACTGGAGTAAGGAGTAAGGGAGAAACCACGTCGACGTGCTTCTTGTCTGGCTTCACGTAGTGTGAGTCCAAGTTTGAATCTGAGAGTTGCTACCTCAGACTCAAATTTATAGGTGGGACAACCCCTATAAAATACATTATGGGGGCCGCCACAGTTGGCACATGTGCGTGATTGTGCAGGGCAGTTAGATCGGGTATGGCCATGTTGGGCACATAGTGGGCATCTGGCTGTGGAACGGCAATGTTTGGCTGGGTGCCCTAGACGCCAACAATTTTGGCACTGACGTGGAGGGGGTTGGTATGGACGAACAGGGAGGGATTCTCCTCCTATGTAGACGTTAAAGGGAAGGTCATGCCTACGGAAGGTAATTTTGGCTATGTTAGTGGGTTTCTTTCGATGACCTCTGGGGGGAATGGAGTAGCATTGTATTGATGTTGCATCATAGCCTGTGAGACAGGCAAGTAGATCTTCTCCACCATCTGACCAATCTTTGTCATAGATTGGGCAATTTGCTGGGGAGATTGAAACTGTTCCGGTGCAAGTATTGAGGGTTGGATGGGGTTCTGCAAGGATGGCGTTACCATACAGGTCTGTTAGTTTTGTTAATGCTATAGCTTGGTTTTCGGATGTTACTGTGACAAGACGGGAGCGTTCGGGTCGGCTACGGAAAGAGACTTTACCTACTTGTTTTTGGAGACATTGTTGGAGAGAAGGGTGTTGTCAGAGTAGGGAGTTGTGGGAGGGATCACGAAAAATCGGTCCCATTTGGCTGCGCTGAAGAGGGTATTCAAAATTGTTGTAGTGATAGGGATAGTCGAAGGGCGGGGGCGTGACGAAGATGGAGTAGTGTTAAGGAAGGTAGTGTTATGGGGAGGTGGGCAATAAGGCTGTTAGTTATTAATAAGGGAGGATGGGGTGGTTGATGTTGGAGGTTGTGGGGGTAGAGGTGTTGAAGTTGAGATTGCTGGGAGAGTGGAAATGTTCCTTAAGGGTTGATTGTTGGCTACTGTACTAGTAGGTATTGATGAGGGGGTAGTTATTGCAGTGTTCGGAGCCGTGGTCAAAGGAGAGCCTGGGGTCAGGGAATCTGGTGGGTTTACATCGTTGGGGCTATTTGATAAAGGGGCAAGCCTCATTGCCCCTAATAGTGGGGATAAGTTTTCATTACTGGCCATGGTAAGCCTGGATTATGTTGGGGATAAAAACAGTCCACCCCTCAGGGTCCCCTTGAGGGGTAAGGGCTAGATAACTAAATCAGGGGAATACCGTGCCCATGGCTCCCTCAGGCCGTTCAGGACTGGCACAAAGTCAGCCTTTCATCCTTTCAGCACGGCTCTCACACCTTAGGAGGTGGATAGCAGAAGGGTTTGGTGAAGGGACAGAAACGAAAAGTGGGAAGGAAAATAAAGACCATGCAAAATTAGTTGAGTCGAGGGCTGAGTCCCAAGGTTGGGGAGTTCCCCATCATTGGGTCCCAGTCTCCGCCTCCTAAGCCCCCCCACGACAACAACGGGCAAGGGATTGGGGGGGAGGGATTGGGGATATGTTAGGGATTGTGTTGATTCTTAAATTTATTTTCCATTTTTTACAGGTTTCAATTACTCTAAATATTAATGTTTTTTTATCTTTATTTCGGTTAAAATTTTCTATGCTTTTTAAAGTTAAGGATATAATTGGCATATTATCATGTTTTTCAAAATTTTTAATTAATTGAATACATTCTAATTCCTTTATTCTTTTTATCATTGGTATTTGGTTTGTCAATGCTTGTAGAGTTATTGTTGGTATAGATCTGAAGGATCCTGTTGCAATTCTCATTGCATTATTTTGGATAATTTCAAGTTTTTTCACAAATTTTGTTTGGTTTGTTGCTCCATATATTGTAATTCCATATTCAATTATTGGTTTTATGTATATATTATAGAATTTTATTAAGGTTTCTCTGTTTGCTCCCCAAGTTAATGCTGTTAGTTTTTTCATAATATTTATTCTATTCATTGATTTTGTTTTTACATACGTTATATGTTTTTTCCAAGTCAATTGCATCAAAATTGAGTCCTAAAATAATATGATTGTTTGTATATGCTATTTCTTGATTTCCTATTTTTATTATTGGGTATTGTTCTATTTTTTTTGTTTGTGAAACACATTATCTTACTTTTTGTTGGATTTATCTTAAGGTCCCATTTTTCTGACCATTCCCTTATTATATTTAGGCTGTGTTCTAAATTATTTTTTGCTTCATCTAGATTTATATTGGATGTTATTAAGGTTAAGTCATCTGCATATATTATTTTACATATTTCTTTAGGTATTTTTATATCTGACATTACTATATTAAATAAAGTAGGGCTTATGGGAGATCCTTGTGGGACTCCATTTTTTATTTTTCCCGTTGTTGAGTTTTGTTCTCCTAATTTTATTTGAAAAGTTCTTTTTGTTAGTAAATTGTTTATCCATTTTAATATTTTCCCCTTTAATCCCATATTTTTAGCTTTTATTATTATGGTTTCATGATTAACTGAGTCAAAAGCTTTTTCTATGTCTAGGCACACTACTAGTACATATTTTTTTCTTTTATTGCTTGTCTTATTTTCATTTCTATTATTTGTAGTGCATCTGTTGTGTTCCTATCGGGCCTGAAACCTATAAGGTCTTCATCTAAGTTATTTTTTTCGAGCCACCAATTTATTCTTCTTATTATTATGTTTTCGAATAGTTTGCCGATGCAAGGTGTTCTGCTTATAAATCTATAAGAGTTTTTTTTTGTTGGATCCTTCCCTGGTTTAAGGATTGGATTTATTATTGTTTTTTTTTTTTCATTTGGGTATTCTCCTTTTACCAGTATCTATTAAAGTTTTTTAATATGATTTCTAATATCTTCTCTGGTGCATTTTTATAAAATTCGTATGTAATTTTGTCAGGACCATAGGCTTTACCATTTTTTGCATTTTTTATAACATATGTTAATTCTTCTAATGTTATATCCTTGTTTATGTCTTCTTCATTGACACTGTTTAGTATTTCTTCTTTTTCCATTTTTGTGAGTAGTTTTTTTGTTTGTTTACATGTTATATTTTCATATTCTTTTTTAAATAATTCTAGTTTTTTTGTTATCTCTGTTACTGGGAAGTTGTTATTAATCAAAGGATACTCACTTGTTGTTGTTTTGCCTGTCTGTTTCTTTATAAAATTCCAAATTTTTTTGCTAGGAGTTTTAAAGTTTATCGACGCGCAAAATTTTTCCCATAACTCCTTTTTTTCTTTTTCAATAATTTGTTTTGCTTCTGCTACTAATATTTTATAGTTTAATCTATTTTGTGTATTTGGTCTTTTTCTCCATTTATTATATGCTTTATTTCTTTTCTTTATTATTTTCATTGCATTTATCATTCCACCAGGGTTTATTAGGTTTATTATTTATCTTCTTACTAGTAAATTTGAAATATGTTTCTCCTGTATCTTTTATTATTTTTACTAATTCTTCTAATGTATTTATATTTGTATTTATTTTGTTAAGATTTGACTCATATGCCGACCAGCCTTCTTTTGTATATTGCCATTTTTTTTTTCTAATATTTTTGATGAAATTTGATAATTGTCATCTTTTATTATTATTGGGAGATGATCACTGTTCAAGTGTGGGCCTGCTTTATTTTGAGATGAGTTATTGAGGGTGAACCTATTACTAGATCTAATGTGGTTTCTTGGCTTGTTTTGGGGTCAATTCTAGTAATCTGCCCTTTTGGTGTTAACAGAATGATATTATTTTGATTTATTAATTCAAACAAGTTTTTTTCCTGTTACATTGCTTGTTTATTTGGATCTCGGTTCCAGCTGGGATGATGTGCATTAAAGTCTCCTATTATCAACTTTGGTTCTTGTATTTGATCTACACAGTGTTGGAATTCTTCTTTAAATATATTATTACAGGGGTTATAAATTAGCAAGACATTCATCCATTTTTGTTTATATTGTATTTTAATAGCTAAAATTTCAATTTTATATCTGTATCTATCGTTTATATTTAGTTTACTAAATTGTATATCTTTTCTTATGCACATCATTAATCCCCCACCAATTTGGTTTTCTCTGTCTTTTCTGATTATCTCATAATTATTTAATTTAAAGTTATCTTTATTTTTTAACCAGGTTTCACTAATGGCAATTAATCCTGGATTTTCTTTAAATATTAAGTAATTCAAATCAGTTTTTTTTGTTTTGGATTGAATGTGCATTCCATGTTATTATTTTATTCATTTATCAAAATCATTATTTGTTTTAAGATTGGTGTGAAATCGTTTATTGTTTCCATGATTGTGTTTAAGATTGATTTTTCGGAGTTTATATTATTCATCAAATTTGTTACTGCTTTTATGATATTTTTTGTCATAATAATCCAGTTTACATTTTCTTCTTCCTTTCTTTCATTTATTTTTTGTTTTTCATTTTGGATATTAGTTAGTGGGAATGGGGATGGATGATGTGAGTGTATAATGGGTGTGGGTAACGAGAGTGAGCAATGGGTGTGGGTAATGTCCATGTAATTGGTGAGTGTTCTGGATTAGTACATTTTTGTTTGTTTGCATTTTGTGGTTTTGTTTCTTTTTGTTTGTTTGTGTATTTATTTTTGGTGTATCATTTACTTTTGATATGTTTTGTGTTCTTTGTCTTGGAGGTGTTTTCTGTACTGGTGTGATATTTTGTGTTTGTGAAAGTGCTTGTGCATAGTTTTGTGGTGTGCTTGGGTCTTGGTTTGTGTTTATCTGTGAAGTGAGAGTTTCTTTTGTCATTCTAGTGTTTTCTTTTGTTTTTGTATTTACATCCTTATTTGTAACTTTTTTTGTTTGTTCTGTAAGGGGTTTTAGTTGTTGTAATTGTTTTTTAATGTCTAGATTATCTGGTGTAAAGTTATATTGGTTTATGTCTTGTGCTTTGTTATGTTTTTGACATTGTTTACGTTTGGTGAATGGTTTCTTCACAAAAGAAACAATAAAGGTCATTATTACAATCCTTATAATAATGGTCATGACTGCTACATTTGTTGCACCTTTTTTTGTTTTTACATGTAAGTATTCCGTGTCCGTATCGAAGACAGTTGAAACATTTGGGTATCGGAAAGGTGTATTGTTTAACTTGATAGGATGTATGTCCTATAGCTACCCTTTCCGGTAGTGGTCCTTTACATGTAATCCTTAATGATTTTGTTGGAACCCATTTTTCTGTTTGGTTTTTTCTTGGTCTTGTTTTGTTTATTCTAATTACTTCTAATATGTTTGTAGTCTGACCCAGTGTTCTTATTTTCTCTTTATTTGTTTTTTAGATCTAAATCTATTTCCACTGGGAATATTGTTCCATATGTGCAGTTTGTGTTCATACTGGATGCTGGCTGTTTGCAAATTATGTTCCATTGTCCTAGTTTTTTCATTTCTTTTAAGGGTCTTATCTTTTGAATATCCTAAATCTCAAATCTTATCGCCTTTCCGATACCCAGTACTCTCAGTGAATCTTCAATAATATATTTGTGAAAATCTGAGTTGTTAATAGCATTTGTTAATTTGATGGGGTTGTTAAAGTTTGAACTTAATGATTCTCCTGTCAGCTGAATGAGTATTACATTTTGGTTCGTTCTTACTTGGTTGTTGGGTTCAGTGTTGTTATTCATTTCTATTTGGAATTGTGTGAAGTTCCTGCCGGCTTCTTCGTTTCGGTGTTGCTTGTAGGGTGGGTTTGTTTCGCTGTCGCTTTCACTGTTTTTACGTCTTCTGTTATTTAGGGTTTCATAGTCCATTTGTTTATATGTACCAGGACTCTCTCCTGGTTCTGGAATGAGATTATCGTCCATGTGTTTACACTTCACTTCAGTTCACAGTTACCGGGATAGATGTTGCTCTATGACGGTTCAAACGGAAGTCGCTAGGTTAAATGCTAATTTTTTTTTTTCCTTCTTCTTCTTTCTTGTTATAGGGTTTTAGACTGTGGTTGTCTATATCCCCTGGATCCTCCTCTTGTTGGTTTTTGCTGCTTATATTATGTCAATTAATCTTGTTCTTTGTAGGAAAATCTTTGTATGTCTCAATATGTAGTACTTTATTATCGATGTCTGGTTTGCGCCTGTAATCAGAAGATTTGTATTAAATTCTTGTATGTTAATTTGTGTGAGAGCTTGTTTTAATTTGGTTCTTTGAGAGTTGAATCTTGGACAGTGTAGTATCATATGTTCAATAGTTTCTTCTTGATTCCTGCACCATCTGCAGAATGGGTCATTTTCCATCTTTATTCTGTGTAGATGTTGTTTCAGTCTTGTGTGTTTGGTTGTTATTCTTGTTAAACATGTATCTAGTTTTCTGTATTTAGCTCTGATCCATGGTTTTTGATCATTGTCTTTGATGAAATAATTTTTTGTATTCAGAATTCTCTTTAAATCTATTTCCCACTGTTTTAAGTTCTTTGATTTGATTTCTTTTATGGTATATTTTGTGTCTTGTGGTATGGATATGGGATTGTTTATCTCATGAGCTTTCTTGCAGCTTGATCAACTATTTCATTTCCCTTTATGTTTTTATGTGATGGATCCATTGTAACATTATTTTCTTGTTTTGTGTTGTGAGTGAATGTATTTGTTTTTGTATTTCATATGTGATTTGTTTGTAGTTCTGTGGTTTGGGGTTTTGCATTAGTTGTAGTGATGATTGTGAGTCTGTTAGTATTACTGTGTGTGTTAAATTGTTGTTTGTTATATATACTAGTCCTTGTTTTATGGCAAATAGTTCTGCATGAGTGATTTCTATTCTAGGGGGTAATTTCCAAATAGTTGTTATATTTTTGTTTTGAATGAAGATGGCTGCTGAGGTTGATTCTGGTTCTTTTAATTTTGAACCGTCTGTGAACATTTTATTGTAATCTTTGTAGGTAGTATTTGTTAATTCCTGGTATTGTTTGTTAATGATTATTTGAGGGGTATTTTTTGTTATGTTATACATAAATTTTGTTTGTATATTCTCGGATATATCATACCATGGGGGTATTGGGGATATATTTGACGTTATATTTAGGGCTAAGTCTATGCTTAAGTTTGTTTTTGTTTTAGCAGCTCTATGTAATAGTGATCTTTTGTCTCTTTGAGGGTTGTATTCTTTTATACATTTTATTGCTTGTTGTTTTAATGTCATGTTATTAGGTTTATTTAAGGTTTTCACCATTTGTATGCATTCTAGTTCTTTAATTCTAATTGATAGTGGTGGGATGTTTGATATTGCTTGAAGAGCTATGATTGGGGTTGTTTTGAAACATCCAGTTGCCAGTCTAAGTACTTGATTTTGTAATGTTTCTAGTTTTTTAAATTCTGTTTCTTTTGCTGCTCCATAAATTGTCATTCCGTATTCTATTTTTGGTTTTATGTATATTTTATAGAATTTTAGTAGATTTTCTCTGTTTGCTCCCCAGTTTAATGAGACAAGTTTTTTCATTATGTTTATTCTATTTATTATTTCTACTTTCATTTTTTCTATATGGTTTTTCCATTTTAGTCTGGGAGCATCAAATGTTAAGCCTAGAATTTTCTGGCTGTGAGTGTATTCAATTTCTGTATTTTCTATTTTTATTCTTGGAAGTTGATTGATCTTTTTATTTGAAAAACACATTACTTTACTTTTTGTAAAATTTATTTTCAAATCCCAGTTATCGGCCCATTCTTTTAATTTTTGTAGTTCTGTTTCAATTTTAGTGGAAGCTTCTATTAGGCTTTTATCACTTGTTACTAAGGTTATGTCATCTGCGTATATAATTTTTTCAACTCCTTCTGATAAATCTAAATCATTCATTAGTATATTGAATAATATTGGGCTAATTGGTGATCCTTGGGGTACTCCACTTTGTATTATTGCTTTATCTGATTTTTGGTTACCAATTATTATTTGGAATGTTCTTCTTTCTAATAAGCTATTTATCCATTTTAGAGGTTTTCCTGTTATTCCTATTTTTGACATTTTTATCAATAGTGCCTCATGATTGACAGTATCAAAAGCTTTTTCTAGATCAATACATGCTAATATTGTATATTTTTTTTCTATGAATGCTTTGTTTATATGGTTATCAATTATTTGTAGTACATCAATGGTGCTTCTGTTTGGTCTGAAGCCTATTAAATCTTTATCTAATTTATTGTTTTGTTCTAACCACCAGACTAGTCTTTTTGTTATTATGTTTTCATATATTTTGCCGATACATGAAATTCTGCTTATAAATCTGTATGAATTTGCTTCTGAAGGGTCTTTTCCGGGCTTTATTATTGGGTTTATTATTACATTTTTTAATGATTCTGGGTATTCCCCTCTGGTCCAGTAAGAGTTTAAGTTAGTTAAAATTGACTTCTTATAAAACTCGTAAGGAATTTCGTCTGGGCCATAGACTTTATCATTTTTGGCATCTTTTATTACTGTTTTTAGCTCTACTAAAGTTAGTCTTTTGTCCAATTCGTTTGTATTTTTTTGATTGAATAGTCTTTCTTTTTCTAAGCCTGTCAAAAGTTTTTTAGGTTTTTTGCATACTATTTTTTTTAATTCTTCTTTGAATTTATCTAATTTATGTTTTATATTTGTTAAAGGCAGATCATTTTCTATTAAAGGATATTCTGTTGTAGTGTTTTTTCCTGATAGTTTCTTTATGAACTTCCAGATCTTTCTTGGTGGATTTTTAAAATTTAGTGAGTTGCAGAACTTTTCCCAAGATTCTTTTTTTCGTTGATTTATTGTGAATCTAGCTTTTGCTAATAGTCTTTTGTATGTTGATTGGTTTTCTTTTGTGGGTTTCTTTCTCCATTTATTGAATGCTTTGTTTTTTTCTTTTATGATATCATGGCATTCTTTATTCCACCACGGCTTGTTTGGTTTTTCTGGTGATTTCTTATTTCCAGTTGGAAATATTTTAGCGCCATATTTTTTATTAGTTCTGTAGTTTTTTCTATGGTTGTTAAGTTATCTATTTCTATATTGTTTAGTGCTTTTTGATAATTTGTCCATCCTTCTTTAGTATAATGCCATTTTTTCTCTTTTAATAATTGGTTATCTTTTATTATTATTGGTAGATGGTCACTGTTTAAATGCATTGCTGTATTTATCTGTAGATGACTTAGAGTTGGAGATGCAATTACAAGATCTAAAGTTGATTCTTTATCAGTTTTTGATCAATTCTAGTTGTTAGTTTGTGGAGTTAGTATTATTAGATTGTTCTCACTTATCCATTTTATTATGCTTTCACCAGTTTTATTAGTTTGTCTGTGATTTGTTTTGTATTCCAGCACGGGTGGTGAGCATTGAAGTCTCCTAGTATCATTTTGGGGTTTGTGATTTGATCTGTATAGTACTCTAGTTCTTCTGCTTTTATATCATTACAAGGGTTATATATCAGAAGAATATTTAGCCATTTACTTTTGTAATTTACTTTTATTCCCATTGTTTCTATCTTGTCTATATATCTATCCCTTAGATTTAGTTCTTTGAATTGTAAGTTATTTTTTATGCAAAATGCTAGGCCCCCACCTACTTGATTAAGTCTATCTTTTCTTATTACTGTATAATTGTTTATATACAATATATCTTTTTCTTTTAACCAGGTTTCATTTAAGGCTATTATTCCTGGATTTTCTTTGAATATTAGATAATTCAGCTCTGTTTTTTTGTTTTGGATAGAATGTGCATTCCAAGTTATTATTTTATACATTTATCAGGCTTATAACTTGCTTTAAGATTGGGGTAAAATCATTTATTGTTTCTATAATTATTGTTAAAATTGATTTTCCCGAGTTTATGTTGTTTATCAGGTTTGATACTGCCTTTATTATCTCTTGTTGTGATCATCCAGTTTAGGTTTTCTTCTTTTGCTTCTTTTAATGTTTGTTTTTGAGTGTGGGTATTGGGGTTAGGCGATGGATATGAGTGATGGGTGTGTGTAAGGGGTGTGGGTAGTGAGTGTGGTTGATGAGGATGAGTAATGGGCGTAGGTAATGTCCATGTTATTGGTGATTTTTCTGGACTTGTATGTTTTTGTTTGTTTGAGTTGTTTTGTGGTTTTATTTCTTTTTGATTTGCTTGTGTATTTGTTTTTGGTGTAACTTTTAAGTTTGTGTTTTGAATTTTTTGTCTTGGTGGTGTTTTTTGTCCTGGGGTAATAGTTTGTATTTGTGAGATAGCTTGTGCATATCTCTGTGGTGTATTTTGTTGTTTACTTCTGGAGTCTTTGTTTACTTGTGGAGTGGGGGTTTCTTTACTTAATGTAATGTTCTCATTTGTTTTAGTGTTTACGACTTTGTTTGTACTGTGTTGTTCTGTTTGTGGTTTCAGTTGTTGGAGTTGTTTTTTGATGTCTAAGTTGTTTGGTGTAAAGTTGTATTTGTTTATTTCTTGTGCTTTTTTATGTATTCTGCATGAGTTACTGTTTGGTGTGTGGTCTTCTTCACAAAAGAAACAATGTGGGATGTTATTGCAGTCTTTGAAATTATGATCGAAACTACTACATCTGCTGCATCTTTTTTTTTGTTTTTGCAAGTAAGAATCCCATGTCCATATCTGAGGCAATTAAAGCATTTTGGTATTGGGAAGGTGTATTGCTTTACTTGGTAGGATGTGTGGCCGATAGCCACCCTTTCAGGTAGTGACCTTTAAATGTTATTCTTAGGGATCTTGTTGGGATCCATCTTTCTGTTTGTTTTTTTCTTGTTGCTTTTATTTTATTCTTATTATTTCTTGGATGTTTGAATTTTGGCCTAATGTTCTTAATTTTTCTTTGATTGTTTTTATGTCCAAGTCTGTTTCTACTGGGAAAATTGTACCATATGAACAGTCTGTATTTAGACTTGATGTCGGTTGTTTGCAATTTATTTCCCAGTGACCAAGTTTCTTTATTTGTGTTAGCGGTTTTATTTTTTTTATATCATTCACTTCAAATCTGATGGCCTTCCCAATACCTAATACTCTTAGTGAATCTTCTTTAATGTATTGATGAAAATCTGATTTATTTATTGCGTTTGTTAATTTAATTGGGTTGTTGAAGTTGGAGTTTGATGATTCTCCTACCAACTGTATGAGTACTACATTTTGATTTGGTCTTACTTGAGAGTTGGATTCTGAGTTATTGTTCATTTCTGGTTGGAATTGCGTGAAGTTCTTTCCGGCTTCTTCGTTCCGGTGTTTGCTTGGAGGTGGGTTTTCTTCGTTGTCACTTTCGCTATTTTTGCGTCTTCTGTTATTTAGGGTTTCATAGTCCATTTGTTTATTGTACCAGTACTCTCTCCTGGTTCTGGATGAGATTATCGTCCATGTGTTTACACTTCACTTCAGTTCACAGTTTACCGGGATAGATGTTTGCTCTATGACGGTTCAAACGGAAGTCGCTAGGTAAATGTTATTTTTTGTTTTTCTCCTTTGTTGACGTCTTTTGTTGACGTTCTTGTAGCGGATTTATTCGGATTTGTGTGGATTCCATGTCCTAGATATTTCTTGATATTTTGATTTTTTTTCATGTTATTTTGCTTATTGCTCTAATTCAATTTTTTTTTTCGCAGAGATATTTTTTTTAGGTTCTATCGTTTTTATATTTATTATTATTTCTTTATCAATTATGTGACATTCTTGTAAGCGAATTCATGCTCAGATCTTTGATTTTTTTTATGTTATTTCTTATTTATTGCTCAGTTATTTTGTTATTCTTATGTTTGTTCTTTATTTCTTGTTTACCGTTTTTGTTAACTTTTGATTCATACGATTACTGCCTATTATTATTATTATTATTTATTATTATTATTTTCATTGCTATTATTATTAGTAGTAGTATATTACTTTATTATTATTATCATTTTTACTTCTTACGTTACATTTATTATATTATGCATATATTATTTAAGTAATATTAGATACTGATATATAGATACTAGTCATTGATAAGAAATGGATTGCACGTAGGTAGATACTTACACATGATGTATTATTGTTATACATATATATATATTATATCGATAATATATATATATATATATATACGTATATATGATTATATATTCATATATAACACACACACACACACACACCACACACATACACACACACACACATATAATATATATACTATTATTATATTATATATATAGTTATATTCTATATTACTATATATGATATATATGATAATACATATATATATGTACATATATACATATATATACATATAAATAAGTAATATAATATATATACATAACTAGTACATATATATATACATATATACTAATCACCATATAGATACTATATATATATATATATATATATATAATATATATATATAATAGATATATATATAATATATATATAATATATATATTATATATTATATATATATATGTATATATATTATATATTTATATATATATATATATATATATATAATATATATATTATATATATATATATATATATATATATATATATATCTATATAAATATTTAAATATATATATTATATATAATATATATATAAAATATAATATAATATATATTATATATAATAAAATATATATATAATATATATATATTATATATATATATATATATATATATATATATATATATTATATATCATATAATAAATAATATATTATAATATATATATAAAATATTATAATATATATACATATCTATAATATATATATATATATATGTATACATATATATATATCATATATATATATATAGATTATATATACATATATATATATATATATATATATATATATATATATATATATATATATGTCATCAATAACGGTATGCTCATGCTTGAGCAGCCGTGGACCTCTCCACCATCCTTTGCCACTCAACTCGATCTTGCGCTTTTCTTTCCACTTGCACCATCGACAACCCGCAAATATCTTTAATGTTGTCGCTCAGTCTTGTCTTCGGTTTGCCTCTGTTTCCTATCACCATCCCTGTCAGCAAGTTTTTCTCAATACTTTTACTTCTCATCACATGACCAATGAACTTTAGTTTCCTTTTGTTCAAGATGTCCAACAGCCGATCTTACAATCTATTTTTCTCAGCACTTCATCATTCGTTTTCTTCTCCGTCCATTTAATACGTAGCATTCGTCTGTAACACCACATTTCAAAATTATTTACCTTTTTCTTGTCTATCTTCTTTAGCACCCAACACTCAGAACCATATGACGCAATTGGGAAAACTAATGAGTTCAATAACCTCAGTTTTGTCTGTAAGGTAATGCATCTGTCTTTCCAGATGTTATTGAGAGCAACTGTGGCGTTTTTGGCAATGGCAATTCTTCTTTTTATCTCTGGTGAATCATCATATGTATTAGTTAAAACAGCTCCAAGATAAATGAACTCTTTCACATTTTCCACAACCATTCCAGTTATCCGGTTATCTTCGAATCTCCATGATCTTAGTTTTCTTAGCATTAAGAAATAAACCAGCCTTTTGCTTGCTTCTCTAACTTTATCTAACAGTTGTTGTAGTTCAGTGATACTGCTGGCGATTAAAACTATATCATCGGCGTATCTTAGATTTGATATTTTGTATCCTCCAACATCTACAGTTCCTTCAGAATTCTCTAGAGCATCTCTCATAATAGCTTCAGAATATATATTAAAAAGGTGAGGAGACAAAATGCAACCTTGTCTTACTCCTTGGTTGACTTTCAACCATTCTGTTAACCCATAATTGGTTCTTACAGTTGCTTGTTGTTGGTTATACATGGCTTTTATTAGTTGGACGATGCGCTTCGGAAACCTCATATTGTTCTTGTCATTTCAGAGGATATCGTGATCAACCGTATCAAAAGCCTTTGAGTAATCGATGAAACACAGGTATAGGTCTTTCTGATGTTCTCTGTTTTTCTCTATGATCAATTTCAGGTTTAAAATTTGATTTCTGGTACCTTTTCCAGGGCAAAAACCTGCATGTTCGTCTTCAATTTCTTCTCTTAACTTCAATTTCATTCTACCAGCAATAATTTTAAATAAAATTTTGCTGCTGTGACTTTATTAACGCAATTGTCCTGTTATTGTTGCATTGGAGTGTATCACCTTTTTTTTAGGTATGGGAATAAAGACTGATTTTAACCAGTCTTCTGGCCATCTTCTTTCATTCCATATTTTCGTACAAAGTTTGTAGAAGAAGTAT
>NW_023663880.1:0-14434 GCF_015228065.2 Penaeus monodon | reverse complement strand
AAAAAAAATAAAAAGAAATAAAATAAAATAAAAATAAAAACTTTTTTTATAATCTTATTTTATCATTATTTTAATTATATCGTTATTATGAATTATTACTGTTTAATATTATTTTTAAATTTTAAAAACCAGAAAAAATAAAAAAGATAAAATAACAAAAATTATTAAATAACAATTATAAAATTCTATTTTTAAAATTAACTTTATTTATTTTTTTTATTATTCAGTTAAATATTTTTTTTTTGGGAAATAACAATTTTAAAAGTAATAAAATAATAAAAATAATAATAAAAATAATAATAAAAATAATAATAATAATAATAAAAAAAATTAATGAAAAAAATGAAAATAATATATAATATAAAAATGATAATAGAAATATTAAAAACATAAATGTTACCCAAATTCTCTTATTCTCACTTTTATCATCATTATTGTCATGTTTTAAAAATTCAGGTAATTTATTTCTTATTACCTAAAAATTGCCAGAATCATCAATAAAGGAAAAAAAAACGTCTTTTTGGATCTTCTAAAAAGGAAATTTTTTTGCAGATTTTCCCGCTTTTCGTTTTTTGGGATTTTTTTTTTTTTACCTTTTTTTATTATATATGGCAAAATTTCCTGTTATTATATCATTTTTATCATGATTATCATCATTTTTATCGTTATCTTTTCATTATCATCATTATCATCATTATATCATTTATCATCATTATTGCAATTATTATCATCATTATTCAATAATTATCATTATTATTGCATTATTGCGTTAAAATATATTTTACATCTATATAATAAAACAAAATAATAATAAAATAAAAATATAATCAATAATAACGTTTTATAATCATATTATATAATTATTGTAATTAATATCGTTTTTACTTGTAATTATTACTGTTATAATAATTATTTTTACAATTATACTACCAGTAAAAATAATAATGAATGATAATAATAACAATAATGATATTAATACAATATTATAACATTCGTATTATTATAATTATACTTATTATTATTATATTGTTATTATTACAGTTATAATATATTTTTGGCAATAATACTAATATTAAAGTAATAATAATAATAATAATATAATAATAAATAATAATAATAATAATAATAATAATATAATAATATATAATGATAATAATAATGATAATAATGATAATAATGATAATAATAATGATAATAGTAATAATATAATAATCATCAATGTTATCCAAATCTCTTTATTCTCACTTTTATCATCATTATTGTCATGATTAATAGAATTCAGGTAATTATTATCATTATTACCCTAATATTGCCAGAATCATCAAATGATGGAAAAACGTCATTTTGGAGTCTACTCTCAAAAGGCTATATTTCGCTAGATTTTGCCGCTTTTTTCGACTTTTGGATTTTTTTCTTTTACCTTTTTTTATTATATATGGACACAATTCCTGTTATTATCATCATATTATCATGATTATCATCATTATTATCGTTATCATCATCATTATCATCATTATCATCATTCATCATCATATCATATTATGCAATTATTATCATCATTATATTTGCAATAATTATCATTATATTGCATTATTCAGTTATAAATATATTTTTACATCTATACTATAACAACTACAATAATATAGTAATAACATATAATAACAATAATAACGTTTTTAAATCATTATTTATATCATGTATTTTAATTAATATCGTTATTACGTAATTATTACTGTTATAATGATTATTTTACAATTATACTACCAGTAACAAATAATAATAATATAATAATAACAATAATGATTTAATAACAATATTATAACATTCGTATTATTATAATTATACTTATTATTATTATTATTATTTATATTATTACAGTTATAATATATTTTTTGGCAATATACTAATAATTAAGTTTAATAATAATAATAATAATAATAATATATAATAATTGATAATAATAATATATAATAATAATAATAATAATAATGAAATATGATAATAATGATAATATGATAATTATAATGATAATAGTATAATATTAATAATCATAAAATGTTATCCAATTCTCTTTTCTCATTTTATCATCATTATTGTCAGATTATAGAATTCATGTAATTATTATCATTATTACCCTAATAATTCCAGAATCATCAATGAATGGAAAAAACGTCATTTGGAGCTACTCTCAAAAGCTATATTTGCTAGATTTTGCCGCTTTTTCGACTTTTGGATTTTTTTTCTTTACTTTTTTTATTATATAATAGGACACAATTCCTGTTATATCATCATTATTATCATATTCATCATTATTATTATCAACATTATCATCATTCCATTATCATCATCATTATCATATTATTGCAATTATTATCATCATTATTGCAATAATTATCATTATATTGCAATTTTGCAGTTATAATATATTTTTACATCTATACTAATAACAACTACAAGAATAATAGTTACTACAATAATAAAATAACAATAATAACGTTGTTATAATCATTAATTTATATCATTATTTTAATTAATACGTTATTACGCTAATTAATTACGTTATAATAAATATTTTAACAATCGTATTACCGTAAACATAAATAATAATGATAAATAATAACCATAATATATTATAACACATTTATCAAAACAATTCGTATTAATAATTATACTTATTATTATTATTATTGTTATTATTACAGTTATAATAATTTTTTGGCAATCAACTAATAAAATGAATAATAATAAATAATAATAATAATAATACAATAATAATACTAATACTAATAATAATACTAACAATTAATAATAATAATAATAATGATTAATGATAATAATGATAATAATGGATAAATACATGATTAAAATAATGATATATTAGGTAATAATTTATTCAATAATCATCCAAAGGTGTATCCAACTTCTCTTTATTCTCACTTTTTATCATCATTATTGTCATGATTAATAGAATTCAGGTAATTCTTATCATTATTACCCTAATCATTGCCAGAATCAGCAAAGAATGGAAAAAAACGTCCATGTGCGAGAACTACTCTCAAAAGGCTCTATTTTTGTAGATTTGCCGCTTTTTTGACTTTGGATTTTTTTTTTTGTTTTACCTTTTTTTATTATATATGGAAACAATTCCTGTTATTATCATCATTATATCATGATGTATCATCATTATTATCGTTATCATCATCAATTATCATCATTATCATCATTATCATCATCATTGAAATCCCCCCCCCAATTTTTTCCCAGTATTGCAATATTATCATCATTATTGCTAATAATTCTCATGATCATGAATTAATTCCAGTTAACTATATATTTTTTACATCGTATACTATTAACAAACTACAATAATCATAGTAATAACAATGATAATACAATAATAAGCTTTTTAATCATTATTTATATTCATTATTTAAGTAATATCGTTATTACTGTAAATATTACTGTTTATCATAATTATTTTTAACAATTATACTACCAGTAAAAAATAATAATAATGATAATAATAACAATAATGATATTAATAACAATATTATAACAATTGTATTATTATAATTATACTTATTAGTATCTATATGTTATTATTACAGTTATAATTATATTTTTTTGGCCAAAATACTATAATTAATAATAATAATAATAATAATAATAATAATAATAATAAATAATAATAATACTAATGATAATTAATGATAATAATGAGAATAATGATAATAATGATAATAATAATGATAATAGTAATAACATTACATAATCATCAAATGGATATCCAAATTCTTACGCATCTTCCGCATCATTATTGTCATGGATTAATAGAATTCAGGTAATTATTATCATTATGACCCTAATAATTGCAAGGAATATCAAATGAATGGAAAAAACGTAATTTTTGAGTCTACTTTCAAAAGGCTATATTCTTGCAGATTTTGCCGCTTTTTCGACTTTTGGGATTTTTCTTTATGTTAACTTTTTTTTTTATTTATATGTGAACAATTCTGTTATTATCATCATTATCATATTTTGATTATCATCATGATTATGTTCTCATCATTATTTCATATATCAAATTCATTATTCATCATATCATCATTATGCAAGTATTATCATCAATGATTGCAATACATTATCATTATTATTGCAATTATGGAGTTTATAATAGTATAATTTTTTACATCTATACTAATAACAAACTACCAATAATAATATAATAACAATAATAATAACAATGAAAACGGTTTTTTATAATCATTATTTATATTCATTATTTTAATTAAAAATCGTTATTACTGTTAATATACTGTTATAATAATTATTTTAACAATTCTATACCAGCAAAAATAATAATAATGATAATAATAACAATAAGATATAATAACATATTATAACAATTCGTATCTATAATTATACTTATTATATTATATTGGTATTATTAAGTTATAATAGATTTTTTGGCAATAATACTAATAATTGAAGTAATAATAATGATAATAATTAAATAAATAAATAATCATAATTATAATAATAATAATAATTAAATAAATAATCAATAATAATAATCATAATGCTAATTGATATTAAGGTTAATATGATAATAAATATGATAATTAGTAATAATAATAATGGTCATCAATGTTATCAAATTCGCTTTATTCTCACTTTTATCATTCATTATGTCCTGATTAATAGAATTCAGTAATTATTTATCATTATACCCAAATAATGCCAGAATCATCAAATGATATGGAAAAAAAAGTCATTTGGAGTTACTCTCAAAAGGGCTTATATTTGCTAGGATTTTGCTGCTTTTTCGACTTTTGGGATTTTTTTTTTCTTTTAACCTTTTTTTTAAATTATATATGGACACAATTCCTGTTATTATCATCATTATTATCATGATTTCATCATTATTTATCGTTATCATCATTATCCTCCTATATCATATCATCATCATCATTATCATCATATTGCAATTATTATCATCAATATTACAATAATATCATTTATTGCAATTAGGCAGTTTATATAATATTTTTTACTAATCCCTATACTAATAACAACTACAATAATTAATAGTAATAACAATAATAATAACAAATATATAACGTTTTTATATCAATTATTTATATCATTATTTAATTAATACGGTTACTGTAATTATTTACTGTTATAATAATTATTTTTAACAATTATACTACCACCAAAAATAAAAATAATGCTAATAATAACAAATAATGATATAAAACAATATTATAAACATTTCGTATACTTCTAATTATACTTATTATTCTATTATTGTTATTATTACAGTTTATAAATAATTTTTATCAAGAATACTAATAATGAAAGTAATAATAATAAAATAAAATAATAATAATATACTAATATAAATAGTAATACTAATAAAATAATTAATAATAATAATAATGAATAAAAATAATAAATAATGATAATAATGATAATAATGATAATAATGATATAATAATGATAATAGTAATAATATTAATAATCATCAAATGTTATCCAAATTCTCTTTATCTCACTTTTTATCATCATTATTGTCATGATTAATAGGGAAGTCAGTAATTATTATATTATTACCATAATAATTGCCAGAATCATCAAATGAATGGGAAAAAACGTCATTTGAGTCTACTTCCCCAAAAAGGTGCTATATTTTGCTAGATTTTGCCGCTTTTTCGACTTTTGGGAATTTTTTTTTTTACCTTTTTTTTATTATATATGGACCACACTCTGTTATTATCATCATTATTATATGATTATCATCATTATATCGTATCATCTAATTTCTCAGCATCATCATCATCATTATCATCATATTGATATTATTATCATCATTATTCAATAATTATCATTAGTATTGCAAGTATTGCAGTTATAAATATATTTTTACTTTTATACATAATAACAACTACAATAATAAAGTAATAACAAATAAATAACATAATAACGTTTTATAAAATTATTCAGATCATTATTTATAAATTTAATTATCGTTCTACTGTAATTATTACGTTATAATATTATTTTGGACAAATTATACTACCAGTAAAAATAATAATAATGGATAATAATAACAATAATGATATTAATTAACAATATTATAACAATTGGATTATTATAATTATACTTATTATTCATATTATTGGTATTATGTACAGTTATACTATATTTTTGGCAATATAACTAATAATGAAGTAATAATAATAATAATAATAATAATAATTAATAATAATAATCATCAATAAAATAATAATAATAATAATAATAATAATAATAATGATAATAATGATAAATACTGATAATAATGATAAATAAGATATAATACTAGTAATAATATTTAATAATCATCAAATGTTATCCAAATTCTCTTTATTCTCACCTTTTATATCATTATTGTCATGATATGATAGAATTCATGTAATTATTATCCTTATTACCCAATAATTGCCGAAATCATCCAAATGAATGGAAAAAAACGTCATTTTGGAGTCTACTCTCAAAAGGCGTATATTTGCTAGATTTTGCCGCTTTTCGACTTTGTGATTTTTTATTTTACTTTTTTTGTATGTATATATGGACAAAATTCCTTTAGTATCATCATTATTAATCATGAATTATCATCATTATTATCGTTAGCATCATCATTACCAATCATTATCATCATTATTATCATCATATCATCATTATTGCAATTATTATCATATTATTGCAATCAAATTATTATTATTATTGCAAGTATTGCTAGTTATAATATATATTTTCAAATATATATAATAACAACTACAATAATAATAGTAATAACAATAATAATAACAATATAACGTTTTATAATCATTATTTATATCATTATTTAATTAATATCGTTATTACTGTAAATTATTACTGTTATTAATAATTCATTTAAAACAATTATAATACCAGTAAAAAATAATTAATAATGATAATAATAAAAATAATGATATTAATAACAAATTATAACAATCTCGTATTATTATAATTATACTTATTATTATATTATTGTTATTATTACAGTATAATATTTTTTTGGCAATAATACTTAATATTTAAAGTAATAATAATAATAATTAATAATAATACATATTAATAATAATAATAATAATAAGTGTAATAATAATAATAATAATGAATAATAATAATGATAATAAAATGATAATAATGAAATAATATGTATAATAGTAATAATATTAATAATCATCAAAGTTATCCCAATTCTCTTATTCTCACCTTTTATTATTCATTATGGTCAGATAATAGAAGTCAGGTACTTATTATCATTATTACACTAATAATACCAGATCATCAAATGAATGGAAAAAAACGTCATTTTCGAGTCTAATCTCAAAAGGCTATATTTTGAAGATTTTGCCGCTTTTCGAATTTTGGGATTTTTTTTACCTTTTTTTTGAGTATATATGGAAACACTGCCTGTTTTATCCTCATTATTATCATGATTATCTATCATTATTATCGTTATCATCATTATCATCATTATCATCATCTCATCATCATTATCATCATTATTGCAATTATTAGCTCATTATTTACAATAATTATCAGTCGTTATTGCAATTATGCAGTCTATATATATATTTATAATCTATATTAATATAACAAACTACAATACTAATAGTAATAACAATAATAAAACAATAATAAGTTTTTTATAATTCATTATTTATATCATTATTTTAATTAATATCGTATTTATTACTGTAATTAGTACTGTTCTAATATTATTTTAACAAATTATACTACCACCAAAAATAAAATAATGATAATAATAACATAATGTATTAAATAACAATATTATAACATTTCGTATAATGTAGAATTATAACTTTATTTCTATATGGTATTTATTACAGTTATAATATAATTTTTGCAATAATACTAATAATAAAGTAATCAATAATAAAATAATAAAATAATAATTAATAATAATAAATAATAAGAAGAATAAATAAATAATAATAAAATAATAATAAAATGCATATAATGATATAATGATAAAATGATAATAATGATAATAATAATGATAATAGTATAATATTAATAATCATCAAAGTATCCAATTCCTTATTTCACTTTTATCATCCATTATTGTCATGATAATAGAATTTCAGGGTAATTATTATCATTAGTACCATAATAATTGCCAGAATTCAATCAAATGATGGAAAAAAAACGTCATTTTGGAGTTCTATCTCAAAAGGCTATATTTGCTAGATTGCCGCTTTTTCGACTTTGGGATTTTTTTTTTTACCTTTTTTTTATTATATAGCGACCCAAGGCCTGTTATATCACATTATTATCATGATTATCATCATATTATTCGTTATCATCATTCATTACATCATTATCATCATCCATTATCATCATTATTGCAATTATTATCATCATTATTGCAATCATTATCATTATTATTGCCAATATTGCAAGTTATAATAATAATGTTTACTTCCTAGACTAATAACACTACATAAAATAAGAATTAGTAAATAACAATAATAATAACAATTAATAACGTTTTATTAATCATATTTATTCATTATTTAATTTATATCGTTATACTGATAATATTAATGTTAAATAAGTATTTTAAAATCTATACTACACTAAAATAATAATTAATGATAATAATAACACTAATGATATAATAACAATTATAACCAATTCCGTATTATTATAATTATAACTTATTATATTATTATTGTTATTATTACAGTTATAATATATTTTTGGCAATAATACTAATAATGAACAGTATATAATTAATAATAATACTTAATAATAATAATAATAATAATAATAATAATAAGAATAATAATAATAATAATAATAATAATTATAATAATCATGAAATATGATTAATAATGATAATAATGATAATACTTCTAATAATACATTAGTAATAATAATTAATAATCATCAAATGTTATTCCAAAAGTTCTTCTTTATTCTCAAAACCCCTTTTTTTTTAGCATCATTATTGTCATGATTAATAAGAATCATGGTAAGTAATATCATTATACCTAATGAATTGCAGAATCATCAAATGAATGGAAAAAACGTCATTTGGAGTCTACTCTCAAAATGCTATACTATATTTGCAATTTTCCGCTTTTCGACTTTGTGATTTTTTTTCTTTTACTTTTTTTTTAGTATATATGGACACAATTCATGTTATTATCATCAGTATTATCATGATGATTCATCCCTTATTATCGTATCACATCATACCATCCATTATCATCATATTATACACATTTATCACATTATGGCAATTATTATAATCATTATTGCAATAATCAATTATTATTAATTGCAAATTTATTGCAGTTCATAAATATATTTTCAAATATATACTAATAACAACTACAATAATAATAGTAATAACAATCATAATAACAATAATAACGTTTCTATAATCATTATTTATATCATTATTTTAAATTAATATCGTTATTACTGTAATGATTACTGTTATAATAATTATTTTACCAATTATACTACAAGTAAAAATAATTAATAATGATAATTAAAAAATAAGAATTAAGAACAATATTATAACAATTCGTATTATTATTAACCTATACTTATATTATTATTATTGTTATTCATTACGTTATAATATATTTTTGGCAATAATACTAATATTAAAATGAATAATAATAACAATAATAATAATAATAATAATAATAATTATAATAATAATAATTATAATTATAATAATAATACATCAATAATGACTAATAATTAATGAGATAGTGATATAATAATGATAATTAGTATAATATTACATAATCACAAATGTTATCAAATTCTCTTTATCTCACTTTTACATCCTTATTGTCATGATTAATAGATCAGGTAATTATTATCATTATTTACCCTAATAATACAGAATCATCAAATGAAGGAAAAAACGTCATTTTGGAGTCTAATTCAAACGGATTTATTTGATAGATTTTGCCGTTTTTCGAATTTTGGGATTTTTTTTTTTACTTTTTTTATTATATATGGACACCACTTCGTTATTATCATCATTATTATCAGATTATATCATGATTATCGGTTATCATCATCATTATCATCATTATCATCATATCATCATCATTATATCTTTATTGCAATTATTATCATCATTATTGTAATAATTATCATTATTATGTGCAATGTTGCAGTTATAATATATAATTGTACTCTATACTAATAACAACTACAAAAAATAATAATTAACAAATATAATAAAACAATAATAACGCTATTTATAAACATTTATTTAATCATTATTTTAATTAATATTCGGTATACTGTAATTATTACTGTTATATAAGTATTTTAACAATTAACCAAATTATAATACAGTATAAAAATATAATAATGATCAATCAAATAATGATATAATAACAATATTATAACAATTCGTCATTATTATATTATACTTATTATTAATTATTATTGTTATTATTAAAGTTAAAATATATTTTTGGAATAATATAATAATTAATGGAATACTACTACTACTCCTACTACTACTCTACTACTACTACTAATAATACTACTACTACTAATAATAATAATAATAATAATAATAATATAATCGGATAATATGGAAAAATAAGATAATAATGATTAATAATAATGAAATAGTAATAATTATTAATAATCATCATATGTTATCCAATCTCTTAATTCTCACTTTTTATCATCATTATTCGCATGATTAATAGAACTTCAGTAATTATTATTATACCTAATAATTGCCAGAATCATCAAATAAATGGAACAACACGTCCTTTTGGAGTATACTCTCAAAAGGCTAATTTTGATAGATTTGCGCTTTTCGACTTTTGGGATTTTTTTTCTTTAAACTTTTATTTATATAGGGACCACAATGCTATTTATATCATCATTATTATTCATTGATTATCTCATCATTATCGTTACATCATCATTATCATCATTATCATCATTACATCATCATTATCATCATTATTGCAATTATTATCATCATTTATGGCAATAATTATCATTATATTGAATTATTGCAGTTTATAAATATATCTTCTTACAGCTTATACTAAATAACAAATACAATAATCATAGTAATAAAACAATATTAATAACAATAAGAAACGTTTTTATAACCATTTATTTATATCATTTTTAATTAATATCGTTAGTACTGTAATTATTACTGTTATAATAATTATTTTAAAAACTTATAATACCAGTAAAAATAATAATAATGATAATAATAACCATAATGTTATTAATAAGCTATGTTAACAATTCGTATTATTATAAGGATACTATTATGATTATTATTGTTATTCTACAGTTATATATATTTTTGCAATAATACTAATAAATTCAAGTATAATAATAACAATAATAATATTGCTAATAGTAATAATAATAATAATAATGAATAATAATAATAAAATAATAATAATAATAATAAATAATGATAATAATGATAGTAATGATAATAATGATAATAATTGAATAATAGTAATAATATTAATAATCATCAAATGTTATCCAAATTCTCTTTATTCTCACTTTATCATCTTTATGTCATGATTAATATTATTTCAGGTAAATTATTATCATTATACCCTAATAATTGCAGAATCACAAATGAATGGAAAAAAACGTCATTTTGGAGTTCTACTCTCAAAAGACTTATATTTGCTAGATTTTGCCACTTTTTCGATTTTGGGATTAAATTTTTTCTTTGACCTTTTTTTCATTCTATATGGACACAATTCATGTTATTATCATCATTATTATCATGAGTATCATTCACCCCCTTATTACGGTTCCATCATCTTATCATTATTATCATCATTATCATCAGACATTATCATCATTATTGAAATTATTATCATTATTATTTCAATTATGCAGTTAAATATTATTTTACTACTTACTAATAACAACTACAATAATAATAGTAATAACAAAATAATAACAATAATACGTTTTTAAATCATTTATTGATCTTATTATTTTAATTAATATCGTTATTACTGTAATTATTACTGTTATAATAATAAAGTTTAACAATTATACTACCAGTAAAATAATAATTAATGATAATAATAACAAAATGATATAATAACAATATTATAACTATTCGTATTATTAAATATACTTATATTATTATTATTGTTATTATTACAGTTATTAATATATTTTTTGTGCAATAATATAATAATTAAAGTAATGAATAATAATAATAATATAAGAATAATAAAATGATAATAATGATAATAATGAATAATGATAATATAATGAAATAGTAATACTATTAATAATCATCAAATGTTATCCAAATTCTTTATCTCACTTTTATCATCATATGGTCATGATAATAGAATTCAGGAAATTATTATCTTATTACCTAATAATTGCAGAATCATCAAATGAATGGAGAAAACTTCATTTGGAGTCTTACTCTCAGAAGGCTATATTCTGCTAGATTTGTACTTTTTCGACTTTTGGATTTTTTTACTTTTATCTGTTTTCTATTATATATGGACAAATTCCTGTTATTATCATCATTATTATCATGATTATCATCTTTATTATCGTTATCATCATCATTATCAATATTCATCTATCATCTATTATCATCATTATTGCAATATTATCATCATTATTGCAATAATTATCATTATTATTGCAATTATTGCAGTTATAATATATATTTAATCTATACTAATAACAACTACAATATATAGTAATAACAATAATAATAACAATAAACGTTTTATAATCATTATTTATATATTATTTAATTAATATGTTTTACTGTAATTATTACTGTTAAATATTATTTTACAATTATACTACAGTAAAATAATAATAATGATAATAATAACAATAATGATATTAATCAAATATATAAAATTCGTATTATTATAATATACTTATTATATTATATTGTTATATTACAGTTATAATATATTTTGCAAATAATATTAATATATAATAATAATATTAATAATAATAAATATATAATAATACTAATAAACAAATTTAAATAATAAAATAATAATAATAATATAATGTATATAATAATGATAATAATATATAATAATGATAATAGTAATATATTAATATCATCAAATGTTATCCAAATTCTCTTTATTCTCATTTATCATCATTATTGTCATGATTAATAGAATTCAGGTAATTATTATCATATTACCCTAATAATTGCCAGAATCACAAATGAATGGAAAAAACGTCATTTGATCTACTCTCAAAAGGCTATATTTCGCTAGATTTTGCCGCTTTTTCGACTTTTGGGATTTTTTTCTTTTCCCTTTTTTTATTATATATGGACACAATCCGTTATTATATCATTTTTAAATCATGATTATCATCATTATTATCGTTATCATCATCATTATCATATTATCATCTTTATCATCATCATATCATCATATTGCAATTATTAATCATCAATATTGCAATAATTATCATATTATTGCAATTATTGCAGTTATAATATATATTTTACATATATACTAATAACAATTTACAAAAATAATATCAATAAAATATAATAAAATAATAACTTTTATAATCATATTTATATCATTATTTTAATAATATCGTTATTACTGTAATTATTACTGTTATAATAATAATTTTACAATTATACTAAGTAAAAATAATAATAGTGATAATAATAACAATAATGATTTTAATAACAAATTATAACAATCGTATTATTATAATATACTTATTATTATTATTATTGTTTATTACATAATATATTGGCAATAATCAAATAAGTAAAAATATATTATACTTAAAATAATAATATCTATAATATTATTTATAATTTTTATTTTTTAAAAATAAAATAATGAAATATATGAAATTATATTATTTTAAATAATTTTTTATTTTTTTATCATTTTTATCATCTTTTTTAAATAAATATTTTTTATTAAATTTTTCCCCCTTTTTCAAAAATTTTTAAATTTTTGGAAAAAGCATTAAATTTTTTTTTTAACTAAAAATTAAAAATTTTTAAATTTTTTTTTCTTAAAAATTTTTTTAAATAATTTTTAATTTTTTTTAAATATCGATTATTTAATTATTATTTATAAAATTATTAAATTACCAAAAAAATAAAATATAAAATAAAATAATATATTAAAATATAAAAATTGATTTTTAAAATTTAACTTTTTTAATTATTTTATAATTTTAAAATTTTTTTTTCAAAATTAATAATAAAAAAAAATTTTAAAATAAAATAAAAATTAAAAAAAATTTTAAAATTTAATAATATTTTTTAAAAAAATATAAAAAATAAAAAAATAAAAGGGAAAAAAAAAAAATAATA
>NW_023663879.1:0-14435 GCF_015228065.2 Penaeus monodon | reverse complement strand
TATTATTTTAAAAATATATATATATATATATTAATATATATATATATAATATATATATCATATATTATATATATTTTATATATATATATATAATTTTATTTTTATATATATAATGTTTCTATATAATCTTAGTATTAAATATATATATATATATATATATATTAATATATATTATATATATATATATTTGTTATAATATATATTATATATATCTCTATATAATATTTACACACACCAGACACCCAAACACCCACACCAACACAAACACACACATCATACATATATATATAATATATATATATATATATAATATATATTATATATATTAAAATATTATTAATGTATATGTATATATATACATATACATATATACACACACACACAGACACACACACACACACACACACACAAAACACACATATATATATTATATATTTTATATATATATATATATATAATATATATATATATATTATCTGTGTGTCTGTTGTGTGTGTGTGTTTGTGTGTGTGTGGTGTGTGTGTTGTGTGTGTATATGTTTTTGTGTGTGTGTGTGGTATGTATGTTGTGTGTTGTGTGTGTGTGTGTGTGTGTGTGTGTGTGTGTGTATGTTTTGTGTGTGCGTATATATAAAATATATATATAAAAATATATATATATATATATTATATATATATAAATATAATATATATATTTTACATATATATAATCATATTTTATATAAAAAATATAATATATATAAAAATATTTTTTTGTATATATATAATACACAGACATACACACACACACACACAAACACACACACACACACACCCCCCAAACACACACCACACATACACACATACACGACACACACACACACATGGATATATTTATATATATATGATATATATAGATAGATACTATATATATATACATAATATATAGATATATATATATATATATATATATATCACATACACACACACACACACACACAAAACACACACACAAAACACACACCACACACACACACACACACACACACACACCAACACACAGATAGATATATGAGAGAGTAATATAGATATATAGAGAAAAGATATGATAAGATGCATATGATAGATAAGGGAGATATATACATAGAGATAGATATTAGTATAGAGAGAGAGAGATATTAGAGATAACAGAGTATGTATAGATATGGATATGGATAAGATACATACACACACACAACAGATGATAGTATATATAGAGCTGTAATATATATATATAATATAATATATATATATAGATATATATATATATAAACTAGATATATACGATATATATATATATAGTATATATATATATATATATATATATATATATCTATATATCTGTGTGTTGGTGTGTGTTTTTCTAATATAAATATACTATTATGTATATAACAATATATATATATATATAATATAATCATATATATATATATTATGTGTTTGTATATCTAATTATATATATATATGTAGATATAGATAGATGTATAGATATAAATAATATATGTATATATATATATATATTATATAGAGTATATAGTAGTTAGATATATATATAGATGTATATAACATACACATATATATACACACACCCACACACACACAAACCACACACACACACACAGACACACACATAAACAGACAACACAGAAACAAACACACACACACACATATATATATATATGATATATAGATATATATATATAGAATATATAGATTAGAAAGATGATATAGATATAGAAATATAGATATAATATATTATAGAGATAGTATATATATAGGATATTAATAATATTACACACAACACGCACAACACGCACACACCACACAATACCCACACACACAACACACACACACACAAACACATACATATATATATGTAGGTAGATATATATATATAGATATATCGAGAGATATATATATATATATATATATTAATATATAGATATATCTGTGTGTGGGGTGTGTGTGTGTGAGTGTGTGTGTGTGGTGTGTGTGTGGGTTGTGTGTTGTGTGTGGTGTATGTGTGTGTGTGTGTGTGTGTTTATATTCATATATATATATAAATATATATATATATATATATATATATAATAGATATATATATATATATATATATATATATATAGATATATATATATGTGGTGTGTGTGTGTGTTGTGGTGTATGTGTGTGTGTTGGGTGTGTGTATATATATATCTATAATATATATAAAATATATACATATAAACACACAAACAAACACACACCACACACACACCACACACACACACACAAACAATAGTATGTATGTATGGTATATGTGTGTGTGTAGTATAGATATAGATTAGAATAATATATATATATATAGATATGGAGTAGAGATATATGGAAGGTATAGAGATAACACCACACACACACACACACACACACACCACACACACATAGGGGTTGGGGGGAAAAAATTATATATAAAGATAGATATATATCAGTTCATATATAGATATATATTCTATCTATATATATATATATATATATATATATCTTTATATGTGTATAAATATGAACTGATATATAAACACACACACACACACACACACACACACACACACACACACACACACACAACACACACACATACACTACAGATATATATATATATATATATATATTATATATAATATATATATATGTATTATATATATATATATATACAAACACACACAAACAATGACGCATACACACACACAGACAAACACACATGAAAAAAAACACACACACACACATACCCACACACACACACACACACACACACACACATATAATATAGATATATATATATAGATACTATATATATATATATATATATATGTGTGTATATATACATACTATATATATATATAATAGTATAGTATATATATATATATATAGATACTAATATATATATAGTGTGGTGTAGTGTGCTGTGTGTGTGTTGGGGTGTTTTAAATTAAATTATAACTATATATATATATTATATAATATATATATATATATAATATATATATAGAAAATATTATATTGTATGTAAATATATATAAAGATATATAAATATATTATACCTATAGAGCGCATAGAGATAGATATAATATCTATATACTAGATATACATATAATATATATATACATATATATATATATATATGTATATATATAGATATATATATAGATATATATATATACATATTATATATATTTATTTATATAGATTGTATCTCTCTCTTCTCTCTCTCTCTCCTCTCTGTCTCTCCTCTCTCTCTCTCCTCTCTCTCTCTCTCTCTCTCTCTATAGATATATATATATAGATAATATATAATATATATATAGAGATATAGATATATATATATACATATATAGATATATAATAGAGATAATACTATAGATATATATATATATAATATATATATATCTATATATATATATGGTGTGTATGTATCTATGTATACCACACACACACACACACAATCACGCATGTATATATATATATGTATATATAATATAGATATATATATATATTATGATATATATATATATAATATAGATATAACTATACATGTATGTATATAGACAGATATATCTATATATATATATAGTAATTAGATCATATATATATATAATATATATCGATATATAGATGTATATACAAATGTTGTATAATACATATATATATATGATATATATATATATCCTATTATTATTATATAATATATATATATATAAGTCTAGATATATATGGGTGTTGTGTGTATAATTTCTACACACGAAACTCAAACACACACACACACACACACACACACACAAACAACACACACACACACCACACACAATAGATATATATATATATATATATATATATATTATAGCTAGTATATATCATATATATACATACATATGTATATATACATTATTATATATGTAGATCATATATATATATATATTATATATATATAGAATATATATATATATATATCTTACATTGGTTTAAATATATATGTATTATCTTTTTATCTATCTTATGTATTATCTATATCTATCATATATATGATAGATAACTAGATAGATAGAAGATAGATAGAGTGTGTAGTGTGTATATATATTATATATATATATAGATAATATATAAAATAAATATATATATATATATATTTATATATTTGTGAATATATATGTTATAGATATATATATATATATATATTATATATATATCTATATATAGGTTAATTATTATATATATATGTGTGTGTGTGTTGTCTGTGGTGTGTGTGATGTGTTGTGTGTGTGTGTGTGTGTGTTTGTGTGTGTGTGTGTATGTGTGTGTACGTGTGTGTGTATGTGTATGTGTGTGTGTCGTATATATATATATATATATATATATATATATATATATACAAAATATAAATTTATATATATATAATATATATGTAGATAGTATATACATATAGATTATGTAGGTATAGATATATTGTATATATATATTGATATATATAGATATATATATATTATAATATATATATATATATCTATATTTATTTATACACTATATATATATATATATCATATATATATATATATATATATATATATATATGTGTGTGTGTGTGTGTGTGTGTGTGTGTTTGTGTGTGTGTGGGTTGTGTGTGTGTATATATTGTATATATATATATATTAAGATTATATATATATATATATATATATATATATATATCTATATACACCACACACACAAAAACCCACACACACACACACACACACACACACACACACACAAACACACACACACACACACACACACAAACACACCACAAACATATACACAAACACACACACATATACACAAACCAACAACACAACACACACACACACACACACACACACAACACACACATATATAATTATATTATATAATATATATATATATATATAGTATATATAACATATTATAATATATATATTATACTAGATACATAGCATAATTAGTATATATATATATATATAATATAGATCTATATTATATATATATATGTATATATATATGTATGTATTTATGTATATATATCTAATATATAATATAAATATATCTATTATTTATAATAATATATCTATAGATACATATATATATATCTATCTATATAATTCATGAAATAATGAGGATAATTAAGAGGAATTGTGTCCCATATATAATAAAAAAAGGTTAAAAGAAAAAAAAAATTCCAAAAAGTCGAAAAAGCTGCAAAATGTAAGCGAAATATAGCCTTAGAGAGTTTCCTCCAAATGACCTTTTCCATTCATTGATGATTTTGAGAATAATAGGGTAATAGTGATTAAATAATTACCAGACTTCTATTAACCATGACAATAATGATGATAAAAGTGAGAATAAAGAGATTTTGGATAACATTTGATTATTATTAATATTATTACATCATTATTATCATCATTATTATTACTTATATTATTATTTATTATTATTATTATTATTATTATTATTATTTATTATTATTATTATTAGTTATATTATTGTTATTATTATTATTATATATTGCTTTAATTATTTATAATTATTGCCTAAAAATATATTATAACTGTAATAATAACAATAAAATAATAATACGTATGATAATAATAATACTAATCGTTATAATATGTTATTAATATTATTATTGTCAGATTATCATATTATTGTTTTTACTGGTAGATAATGTAAAAATAATTATTGTAACAGAGTAATAATTACAGTAATAACGATATTAATAAAATAATGATATAAATAATTATTATAAAAACGTCATATTGTATTATTATGCTATGACTATTGCTATTGTAGTTCTATTAGTAAGTTGTAGAAATATATTATACTGCAATAATTCAATAACAATTATAATAATTGCAATAATGATGATAATAAAAAATTGCAAATAATGATTATAATAATCTGCAATAATGATGATAATAATTGCAATAATGATGATATGATGATGATAATGATGATATTAACGAGAATAATGATGATAATCATAATAATAATGATTATAATTAACAGAATTGTGTCCATATATAAATAAAAGGGTAAAAGAAAAAAAAGATCCCAAATGCGAAAAAAGCGGCAAAATTAGCGAAAATACAGACTTTTGAGGAGTATACTCAAAAATGACGTTTTTTCCATTCATTGAGGAGGGTTTGGCAATTATTAGGGTAATAAGATAACAATTACCAGAATTCTATAATCATGACATAAGATGAAAAAAGTGAGAAATAAAGAGATTGGATAAACATTTGATGAATTAATATTTATTATATTATCATATTATGATCATTATTATTATTATTATCAGTATATTATTTAATATTATTATATTATATTAATATTATTATTATTATTTTTTATTATTAGTAGTGTAGTAATAGTAGTATTAGTATTAGGTAGTAGTAAAAATAGTACCTTAATTATTATTATTATTGCCCAAAAGATATATTATAACTTATAATACCAATAATAATAATAAGTATGAGGATAATAATACTAATCGTTATAAAACATTGGTATCAATAGATTATGTTATTATTATCACTATTATTATTTTTACTAGTCGTATAATGTAAAAATAATTATAATAACAGTAATAATTACAGTAATCACGAAGATTAATAAAATAATGATATAAATAATAATTTAAAAAGCGGTATTATTGTATTATTATTGTTATTTAATATCATTATTGTAGCTGTTATAGTTATAGTTGTAAACATGTATATTATTACGGCCAATATTGCAAAATAATGATATTGCAATAATGATGATAATAATGCAATAATAATAATAATGATGATGGTAAATGATCATAATGAAATAGATGATGTTTGTGTGTTGTGCTTATGTATTTGTATAGTGTGTATATGATATATATATAATAATATATATATATAATTATATATAGATATATATGATATATATATATATATGTATATATATAGATATATATATATATATAGAGACTATATATAGTATATATATAGATAGGGTGTGTGTGTGTGTGTGTGGGTGTGGGTGTGTGGTGTGTGTGTGTGGGGGGGGTGGGTGTGTGGGGGTGTGTGTGGGGGTGTATAAATATGTATATATGTTTGTAGGTATGTAATGATAGATATATATAGATATAAGATATTATTATATATAATATATATAGACTATTATATATATATATATGTATAGAAAGAGATATGTATATTTATTTATATATATGGAGATATAGAGATACAAATATATATATATATATATATATATAAGATATATTATATATATATATAATATTATATATATATAGAATATATAACCATACAGATGTAGTATATAATATAGATATATATATATATATATATATATATCATATATATAGGTAACAATTTTGGATATATATATACATATTACACACACACACACACACACACAACACACACACACACACACACACACACACACACACACACACACAACCCAATATATATATACTATAATATATACATATACACATACATATATGTATAAAACATAGAAAAAAAAATATATATATTACATATTATACACGCACGCACAGAAGCAAATTAATTATGTTTTAGGTTCGATTGGGTTAGTTAGTTAAGTGGATTAGTTTAGGTTTAGGTTAGGCTTAGTCGTTTTTTTTATTTTAGTATTTAATTTAGATTAAGTTTAGTTAGAGCAAATTAGATTGGTAAATTAGGTTATAGTAGTTAGGTTAATTATGTTTAGTACCTCTTACAAACTAAACCGAATTTACCTTAATCTAACTAACCGATACCTACTATCCTAACTAAAACCACAATCTAAACCCCAACCTAAAAACAATAATAAATAAACCTAACTAATCTAACTTAACCTAATAATTAAAGTTAACCTAACCATAATACCATTTAAGTATATAACTAAACCCATAACCTGATAAGCCTAAAATAATCAAATAAACCTTGCCTAACTAAACCTAATCTCACCGAAACGAACTAATATAAGCAAAAACTAGCCCAAAACTAACCTAAAGCTATCTGAAGTAAAGGTAAAAATTCTAGCGTAACAATCTATCATACCTAACGAAACCCAAAATCGAATTTAACTTAGCTTATCTAGGAAACTAAAAGTAACACATCTTACTTAAACTCCAAACCTAACCACCAACCCTACTATACCCTATATAACTAACTAACCTTAATCCATACTCACCTAAAAGATAAATCTAACCTAACGAAACCTAATCTAACCTAAACACAAATAAAGTAAACTAAACATTCTTTAATCTAAATAAATTAACTTAACGAACCTAACCTAACAATCCCTAAACTAACATGATATAACGGAACATAACATAAATATTAACCAATCTATAAAACCTAATCCAACATAACAAACGGGACAAAATACCTAAACCTATTCTAATCTTAATACAAACCGAAGATAACTAACATACTAGCCTAACCAAATCTAAACCTAACTAAACTTAATGAACCTTAACTTAACCAACGTATCTAAACCAACCGAAACCTAGCTAACATAAAATAAACATAATCTATCACACACTTTAAAACGTCATCTAACCTAAACAGGCCAACCTACCTAACTTAAATAAAACTAACCGAACCTACTAACTATACGTAACGAAAACGTAACCTAACCAAATGTAACCTATTAAAATCTATCCTAACGTAATCAACAAACGCAATGAAAACCTAACGTAACTTAACCTAACCAAGATACTAGGACAGGGTAGATACACAACAAGATAGATGGCCGGTGAGAGGCTGACTAGCAAGAAAGATGGGTAGGTTGATAGATAGACAGATAGGGGTAGGTACGTAGGTAGGAGTAGATAAATAGATAGGTAATACGTAGGTAAGTAGATAGAAGTGTTAGGGTGGAGGAGGTAGATAGCCATATATAAACTGGATATATAAATTATACACAATATACATACTTATACAACACAGAAAACACAAGCAAATATAAATAGATAAATAAATAAATGGATATATATATATATATATATATATAGATATATATATATATATACTATATTATATAAATATAACACACATGTACATATACAACGACATACATATGTATGAATAAAATATCTACCATCTATTTATCTACGAATCTAGTATCTATATAACTATGGGAGTGTCAGTATGTATGTATTTACTTTATATCTATCAATGTATCAATGTATATATATGTATATATATATATATATATCTATATATATATACCTATATACATACACACACACTAATATATATGTATATATACATATATGTATATATTTTTTTCCTATATATGGTTGTGATGTGTCCTCTGACCTCTGCCCACCTCTCATGATGCTACACCCCCAAACAGCACGAGGCTCGCCCCTCGGCTCCTCTCTTTCTCAGCCAAACCTCAAACTGGCACTAAGCTCCGCCCTCACATAGAGGCTCGACCAAGCATTCCCCAAGGATGAGGGAAGTAAGGCTCGCCGAGGAAGGAGGCCGCCATGGATCATCCAGCGGGGAGTCTGCTGACAATGGGCTGAACGACGACGCTGCTCGAAGGGCGTAGCTGGAGACTCGGAAGCGATCGAAGAAGGAAAGAAAGCCATTCCCAAAAAACGAAGCAATAACGGGAAAGAATGAGACAAAGAAAAAGAAGACGAAAAGGGGGAGAAGCGATCAAAAGGACGAGCACTAAGGGAAGAAGAGACAAAGAAGAAAAACGAAAATGGGGAAGAAGTCAGCGATCGAAATAAAATGGAACAATAAGAAGAAGATAGAAATTAATAATAGTAATAAGAAGAAAAGAATAAGTTGAATAATCATAAGAACAAGGATGGAAAGTGGAATAATATAATATATATATATAATATTATATATATATAATATATATATATATATAATATATATATATTAATGTAAGAAAAAACAATACATGAAACGATAAAATTAAGAATACGAAAAAGGAAAAAAATAAAAATGAGAATTTTGAGGAAGCATTAAAAATAAGAATTAAACATAAGCTGGAAGGGATGCGAAAGTCAATAATTTGAGAATTGATTGAAAAATAACTAGAAATAGCTAATGAACAATATCTACAGGTAGAAGAAAAAGAAACAGAAAAATAAAGGAGAAATTCAGTAAAAAAAGATATGAATAAATGATGAATACAATAGTATCAATAGTAAAAAAACAAACTAATTCCAAAAATAATAATACAACACTAAAATGATAGAAATATAAATAAATAATGAATTACAAATCATGAAAATGAATAAGTGATAAATAACAGATACAATAATAAGAATATATTTAATTATGAAGAATAACAAAATGATAATCAAAAATGTTATTATAAAAAAGATAGGAAATAAAACAATAAATGATGATAAATATAAACTTATTCGGTTTATCATGATCCTACTCCTAATAGTGGGATTAATGAGGTAATTAGAAGCCCGGGAGGATCAAAATCATCTGCTGAATGGAGGAAGACATATATCCGTAATGAAAATTAACAAGCAAATCATGTAACGGAAACAAACGGTTGTATTCATCAATCAACAATTACTTAATTTCAGTTGACTGAATGTTCAAAACGATCAGTTAAAAACAATATAAATATCAATTTATAAAAATTTATTCATTTTACCTGATTAGTCATCATTGTTAAAATAATAAACTCTAAGCGATCACAATATACAAAACAAAATCAGTAATAAAAAAATGCTGTCTCTAATCAAGATGGGGTGGATTTCATGCGAGAGTCAAAGGAAACATACACAATATGGCAACCAGAATGACAGAATGATACCAGAATGAAAATAGGCAACCAGAGTAAAACAATATAACAACCAGAATGACAATGTGGCACCTGAAGGCAACATGACAACAGAATAGCAATATGGCAATCAAATGAACAATATGACGATCAGAATTCAATGGACATGAATGACAATGTGGCAACCAGGAATGGCAATATGCAACATAATTATGACAATAATTTGGCAACAAAGATGACCTGACACCGGAATAAACGAAATGGCATCCCAGAAGATATGAAAACCATAATTACATGATAACCATTAAAACATGGCAACTGAATGACATGACAATATGGCAACCATAATGACAATATGACAACAAAATGGGACAAAGGCTACCAGAATGACAATATACGTCTTGTTTGAAGTTTCATTGGCTAGGGTTGTCGCTGTTTGCTTAACAGTCTATATCGCTAATTTGCAGTAAACTGCCCATTCTCAATGGTGTCCAGTTCTTAGTTTTTCACACATGAAAGCATTTAGTATCATTTCGGGTGGTGCTATGCGTTGTACTTTCAGTACGTTAAGATACTAATCTATTCATTACGCTTTCGGAGAGTTTCTGAAAGAATGTTTTCATTCATACTAAATACTAACGCCTATGAACATAAATGTGCAGTCGCGACGAGGGTTGAAACTCTTACCCTCTGGGGCCCTGTTCAGTCCCTCTACGGTAGATTCATCCGGAAGAGGCACTGAGGGCAGGCAGGGGCAGGCCCTTGTCTTCCATCTGAAAGGAGTGTGGGCGAGACCCCCTTTACGGCAAAGGCACGGGTTTCCATATGTTGAGATGAATATACGGTTTGTCACAATACAAAAAACTAGAATTTATTGAAATGAGGACTACAGTTTCAAAATTCTCTGGAGATTACATTAGTATATATGTTATAATAAAAGTTACATATGTAATATATATATGTATGTATATATACATAATAATATGTATATATATATTATATTACCTTGTACAAATATGCATATGTATATATGATAAGATATATATTATTATAATTTATAATGTATATATATGTGGTTGTGTGTGTGCTTATAATGTGATGTATTGTATATTGTATATAAAATTTATATAATCATATATATACAATAATATATGTAAATATACATATATATAAATAAATAAATATTATATACATCTATAATATACATATAAACAAACCCCACTCATATCAGATATAGATTATATATAGTATATATGATGCATATGCTATTTATCTATATCTACAAATATAGTATCAAACATATATTGGATAGATAAATATATATCTAAATATATATATATATATTTATATAAATAAATATATATCTTACACACACACACACACAGATAGATAAATAGATAGGACAACTATGGACACGTTTGTTACCAAAGACAAGTTTATATATTGTATATTGTATTTGTGACAGATAATGAAGGAATATAAACAAATAAAGAAACTTAGAGTAGATAAACGAATGAACCTGGTGACCTATACAAAGAAGGGAATAATAACTTTTTTTCAAAAAAAAGATTTCAATGTTCTTTTTAAACACAGGCGTAAAATCTGCAATGTTCTGTCATAAATCCATTACTTCATAATAATATATAATAAGTAACTTTTTTTAATAGCATCTATATATAGATATATAAATAAATAAATATAAATATATATATATATATATATTATAATATATATATATATATATTTGTACTATGTATGTAGAAGCAAATGTTCAGTATTCTACTTCTCTGAAACAAGTACAAACCTTTAATTTGATTTTTAATGAAATGTGGAAATTTGATATATACACATTTACACAGAAATATAATATATATTATATATTTTATATATATATATATATATATATATATAAAGAAGGTATAATTATGGGTTATTTCATACTTACCCTTTGAAATTCCATGTTTTTTGGACAGAAGAATTAAAATTATATAATCAAATTATTTTTTTTTTTTTTAAAATTTGATTTCAAATCATCATGATTTAAAATCGGCCATCCTGGTGTGTGTGTTTACATACGCATCCATATATAATATATATATATATAGTATATATATATATATAAAATATATATATTTTATATATATATATATATATATATATATATATATGTATATATTCATATGTATGTATAATAATAATGTATATATATGTATATGATTATTATATGTATATATATATATATATATATGATATATATATATATATATATATTTTAATTATATATATCTATATATATGCATATTAATTAATATATATATATGTGTGTGTGGTGTGTGTGGTGTGTGTGTGTGTGTGTGTGTGTGCGCGTGCGTGCGTGCGTGCGTGTGTGCGTACGTGCGTGCGTGTGTGTTTCTATTTATAATAAATGCATTTTTTATATATACATATATGTATATATATATATATCATATATATAATATATATTATTATATATTATATAAATCATATATAATTATTATATATAATATATATATATATATTATATATATGGGGGTGTGTGTGTGTTTTGTGTGTGTGTGTGTGTGTGTGTGGGGTGTGTGTGGAGGGAGGAGAGAGAGAGAGAGAGGAGAGCGGGAGGGAGAGGTTTAAAGGTTTGGTTTGATTCCATTTCTTAGAATGGACATTCTTGGTGTGACATACTGTCTGTTCCACTTTGGTTTTAAATGACCCTCTGTGTGCAAGGAATGTCCAGGGTTACCATCCACTGGCGGCGAGGGATTATTAGTCAAGATTGTAGTGAACTATCTTCCCGAAAAGAAAACGGGACTATCTTTGAGGGGATCCCAAGGTATTCGTGGCAGAGCTGGACGCACGGGACTTCCTCTCATGGCCACCAGGGACCAGCACCGACCTTAACTATTACGTGGTGCACCCAAGGACAATGAAAATAAAAGTGCTTCTGTGATATACTGCTTTACTGTATTGTACTTCTTATTACTGCATCTCGTATAAGATTTAAAGAAAAACACATGGACACCGGGGTTTCAGAACCCCCTTTAACCCTCCTTGTTTACTTGCCGCCTTGAAGACGCTGTCGGGGAGGGGATCCGTAAGAAAAAGGGACTCTCGCTCGAACGGCCGAAGCTACAGGTACTCTCTCTCCTCCTCACTCCTGTCATAGGCACGACCTTCTTGGTCGAGGTTAACTTGTGATGTAGCCCCTAGGAAGTTTATCTCCTGCTCCCTTGCAACCCCTTGTGAAGTCGAGTTGTCTGGCCTGGTTGCATTCTCGTCTGTCCTTTCCGAGATCACTTCCTCTGCCCCTGTAGTATAGCCCCTTTGCCTCTGCTCAACCTCCATTATCCTTTTCGTTAACTCCTCGGCAGTCCTGTGAACGAACCTTTCAGCCTCTCTTTGTATTTGATCCATCCTTTGAGAGATAAGCCATTCCACACGATCACACAACTGCTCCATCACGGTAATCTCTGTCTCCATCACTCTTACAGCCTCAGTCACTTCTGGATTTGAGACCCCAACTACATAGGCAGAGAGTCCAATGCAGAACTAGATTGGGTTACAGGAGAGGTGGGCCCC
>NW_023663878.1:10000-12500 GCF_015228065.2 Penaeus monodon | reverse complement strand
AATCCCTAACGGAGATGTAAAAGTGATCATGGGAGACCTCAACGCCAAAGTGGGCAAAAATGATCTGAAAAATGACACCTGTGGAAGGTTTGGCCTAGGAGATATAAATGAAAGAGGTGAAGATTTTATTGAATTCTGTAGTACAAATAATCTAGTTATAGCCAATACATTGTTCCAACACCACCCAAGACACTTGTACACGTGGTTTTCAACCAGACAAAAGAACAGAAAACCAAATTGACTACATTGTGCTGAACCAAAAATGGAAAAGTTGCATAAAAAATGCCAAGACAAGACCTGGTGCCGACTGCAACAGTGACCACCAACTACTAACTATCGACTTTCAAATAAGACAAAAAGATGGAGGGGTCCAACACCACCTCTAAAGCTCGACTACAAAACTTGTGGGATAACAATTACAAATTACAGTGTCAAACAAATTTGAAATACTAAATCAATGTGAAGATGATAAAACACCAAATGATTTTGTGGAAAAAGGGAAAAAGAACTCTTGCTGAGCGCTGCTTAAAAAACTATCGCCAAAAAAAAAAAGAAAAATTCCCCCTGGATATCTGAAAAACGCTAAGTGAAATTGAAAAAAGAAGATGCCTAAAATCAAAGGTATCAATAATCCAGTTGAAGTAATTTTACAAAAAAAAAAATACAAAATTCAAAGATTATTGCGAAAAGATAAGGAAAATTTTTAAATGAACATTGCCAGAGAATTAAAAAACTTTTTCTATCAATAAGACAACTAAGAACTCTACCCAAGGAGTCGAAACATCACACGAAAATTTAAACCTACAATGGACACTATCAAAACTGAAGATGGACTTGTTTTAATTGAGGGAAAAAGAAGTCAAAGATAGATGGAATCAATTTTGTTTCCAACCTATACAAAAAGAATAAGATCTAACAACAACATTAATTAGACTCAATGACAGCGAAGATAAAACCCCGCCACTGCTAGAACGAAGTTATAAAAGCCATGAAAGAGTTAAAGAATAACAAGAGCCGGGAATGGATGAAATAACAGTGGAACTAATAAAGAATGCGGGCGAAAGTGTTGAATACTTCTTCTACAAACTTTGTACAAAATTTGGAATGAAAGAAGATGGCCAGAAGACTGGGTAAAATCAGTCTTTGCTCTCATACCTAAAAAGGTGACACACTCCAATGCAACAATAACAGGACAATTGCATTAAAAAGTCCAGCAGCAAAATTTTTTGAAAATTATTGCTGAAGAATGAGTTGAAGTTAAGAGAAGAATTGCAGATGAACAATCAGGTTTTTGCCCTGGAAAAGGTACCAAAACCAGTTTCAAAATCTGAAATTGATCATAGAAAAACAGAAAAACATCAAAAAGACCTATACCTGTTTTTCATCGATTAATGAAACTTTGAAAACTGTTGATCATGATATCCTCTGGAATAACATGAACGATATGAAGTTTCCAAAACACATCATCCAACAAATAAAGCCATGTATGACCAAAAAACAAGAAACTGTAAGAACCACTTAGGGGTTTAAACAGAATGGTTCGAAGTCAAACAGGAGTGCGACAGGGTTGCATTCTGTCTCTGCATATATTCTGAAACATTATAAAGAGGTGCTCTGGAGAATTTTGAAGGAAGTGTAGATGTGGAGGATACAAATATCAATTCTAAGGTACGCCGATGATATAGTTTTGATTGCAGCGTATCACTGAATTACAACAGCTACTAGATAAAGTTAGAGAAGAAAGCAAAAAGGCGGGCTTGTTTCTAATGCCAAGAAAACTAAGATCATGAAGATTAAAAGATAACCGGCAATGAACAATGATGAACATGTTACATCAATGGAATGGTTGGGGAAAATGTGAAAGATTTCACTTATCTTGGAGCTCTTAAACTAATATATATGATGATTCACCGAGATAAAAAAGAATTACCATTCCCAAAACGCCACAGTTGCTCTCAATAACATCGGAAAGCCCGGGAAGCTTTACCTACGGACAAAGCTGAGGTTATTGAACTCATTAGTTTCCCAATTGCATCATTGGTTCTGAGTGTTGGGTGTGAAAAGATAAACAAGAAAAAGATCAATAGTTTTGTAATGTGGTGTTACAGACAAGTACTAAAGTATTAACTGGACAGAGAAGAAAACGAATGATGAAGTGCTGAGAAAAATAAATTGTAAAGACCGGCTGTTGGACATCTTGAACAGGAGGAAATTAAAATTTATTGGTCTGTGATGAAGTAAATATTGAGAAAAACTTTTCTGACAGGGATGGGTGATATGAAACAGAGGAGAGGCAAACCGAAGACAAGACTGACGACAACATCAAAAATATTTGTGGGGTTTTCGATGGGACCAAGTAGAAAGAAAAGCCAAGATTGAGTTGAGTGGGGAGGATGGTGGAGAGGTCCACGGCCCGCTCAAAAATGAGCCCTACCGTTATTGATGATATATATATATATATATATATATATATATATATATATATATATATATCGATGGC
>NW_023663878.1:2500-5000 GCF_015228065.2 Penaeus monodon | reverse complement strand
AACCGGTGACCTCACCTCGCTCCCCCCATACTTCCTGCAGCTGTTCCTACATTTGCCCCAGCTGCCTCACTATTCCTTCAATGCCACGTGTTCGGTGGGCGTTCACTTCTTGTGCCCACGGGTACCAGCGCCCGACGTGGTAAAGTCGGTCCAGCCTTCGCTTTCAGGGTGGGTTGGCCGGACACGTGACCCCGCGGCCGCCGCTTTACTCTAAGGCATCGTCTCGTGTGTTCCCCTCATTGTGTTGTACTCTTATTAATAAAGAGTCAAGCTGTCATACAACTATCACTACCCCTGCTAGCCATTTTACTAGGGTTCTGAGTCCATTATAGATAGACAGAGAGAGAGAGAGAGAGAAGAATATATGAATACATACATATATGTAAATATATATATGTATATATATATATATATATATACATATATATACATGTGCGCGCTTGCTTGCATGTGTGTGTGTGTGTGTAGGTTTGTGTGTGTGTGGTGTTTACATTCATACACACACATGCCCACACGCACAGATTTGCAAATTTTGGGTTAGTCTTACCTAGATACCTGCCTTGTAGTTCAGTCCATGTATGGTCAAAGACTATGGGAGTTCACCCTATACAAAACAATCCACAGTCTGGTGGTATTTATAAGATGAAAAGGTGTCGGGAGTCAATCATATGGAAAAAACTGGAGCCAGAGTCCCGAAAAAGTTCGTTGTCGCTGTCGGCCTCATTCTGGCAACACCTGTGACGCCGCTGGTGCCAAACCATAACGGTCTATGCCGTCCTTTGGATCCATCAGCTGCATGGAGAGAGGGAGCCTGCTGTATGGGCAACAGCTTGCTTCTCACATTCTTTCGCCCAGAAAGCATCTCTATGCCAAAAGAATGCCACGGTATACATTATAAAACCAGTCTCGAGTTACTCAGCATTGACTGTACCTACACAGGAGTGGGTAGAGACAATAATGCCATAGTCGACATCGACTGAAGGTGGCCATCGATATATATATATATATATATATATTATATATATATATATATATATATCATCAATAACGGTATGCTCATGTTTGAGCAGCCGTGGACCTCTCCACCATCCTTCACCACTCAACTCAATCTTGCGCTTTTCTTTCTACTTGTACCATCGACAACCCACAAATATCTTTGATGTTGTCGCTCAGTCTTGTCTTCGGTTTGCCTCTTCCTCTTTTTTTCATATCCCCACCCCTGCCCAGAAAGTTTTTCTAAATACTTTTAACTTCTCATCACATGACCAATAAACTTTAATTTCCTCCTGTTCAAGATGTCCAACAGCCGGTCTTTACAATTTATTTTTCTCAGCACTTCATCATTCGTTTTCTTCTCTGTCCAGTTAATACATAGTACTTGTCTGTAACACCACATTTCAAAACTATTGATCTTTTTCTTGTTTATCTTCTTCAGCACCCAACACTCAGAACCATATGTGCAATTGGGAAAACTAATGATTCAATAACCTCAGCTTTGTCCGTAAGGTAAAGCTTCGGTCTTTCAGATGTTTTTGAAAAGCAACTGTGGCGTTTTTGGCAATGGTAATTTTTCTTTTATCTCCGGTAAATCATCATATATATTAGTTTAAAGAGCCCCAAAGGGATAAGTGAACTCTTTCACATTTTCCACAACCATTCCATTGATTGTAACCTGTTCATCTTTGTTTATTGCGGTTTATCTTTGAATCTTCTTGATCTTAGTTTTTTTGGGCATTAAAAAACCCAAGCCACCCTTTTCGCTTGCTCTCTAACTTTATCTAGTAGCTGTTGTAATTCAGTGATACTGCTGGCAATCAAACTATATCATGGGCCCGTACCTTAGAATTGATATTTTGTATCCTCCAACATCTACACTTCCTTAAAAATTCTCCAGAGCCCTCCATAATTTTTCAGAATATTGCAGAGACAGAATGCAACCCTGTCGCACTCCTGTTTAAACTTCGAACCATTCTTTTAAACCCATAAGTGGTCTTACAGTTGCTGTTGTTGCATACAGGGCTTTTATTAGTTGGATGATGTTTTTTTTGGAAACTTCATATCTTTTCATTTATTCCAGAGGATATCATTGATCAACAGTATCAAAGCTTTCATATAATCGATGAAACACAGGAAATAGGTCTTTTTGATGTTCTCTTTTTTTTCTCTATGATCAATTTCAGATTTAGAACTGGTTTCTGGGACCTTTTCCCGGGCAAAAACCTGATTGTTCATCTGCAATTTCCCTTCTCTTTAAATTCAACTTCATTCTTTCAGCAATAATTTTTCAAAAAATTTTGCTGCTGTGACTTATTAAAGCAATTGTCCTGTTATTGTTGCATTGGAGTGTGTCACCTTTTTTAGGTATGAGAGCAAAGACTGATTTTACCCAGTCTTCTGGCCATCTTCTTTCATTCCAAATTTTTGTACAAAGTTTTTTAGAAGAAGTATTCACACTTTCGCCAGCATTCTTGTTAGTTCCACTGTTATTTCATCCATTCCC
>NW_023663877.1:0-14436 GCF_015228065.2 Penaeus monodon | reverse complement strand
ATATATATATATATATATTATGATTATATATATATATAAATTATATTTAATTTAATATATATAAACATATATATAATAATAAATATATAATATATTATATATATTATATACTATATATTATAATATATATATATATATATATACTAAATATATATATATATATACATAAGTCTATTTCTGTTACCAGTGGACATGTGGCTGTTTGCTACGTGGCTCAAAGTCCCAAATAGGAACCATTCACTCAGCGAGGACGTAGTGACGTTGTTATCTGATCTCCCTTGACCCTTCAGTTCTTGACCAAAGCTCGACGTGGTAAGGTCGGCCTAGCCCTCCCCTCAGGATGGCTGACCTTACCTGTGACCCAGCAAAACCGCTATTACCCATATTGACATCGTCTCGTGTGTTCCCATTACTGTGGTGGTACTCTTAGAAAATAAAGATTATGCCGTTATACCAGTATCACTACCCCTGCAAGGCCATATAATAGGGTTATACCATTAATCTGGGCAGGGCGGGCGCTGCGGGCGTGCATCCTTCCGGCTCGCAGCACCAACGCAACACAACCTTGAAGAAAAAACGCTCGACCCCTTTCCAAGACATGTCTGGAAAAAAAACCAAAAAAACACATAAGTACATGTTTGAGCCTCCCTCCCTTCCCCTTTTCTTATTTCTTTTCCCTTCCTTCTCCCATAAATGGTTAAGAGCCGTTGTTTTTTGGGGGGTAAAAAGTGCTAATTGACAGCAAATGCACGTTCTCACACTATTCTTTTCACCTCAGATCACATTACCATGTGATCGAGTATGTGGTCAATAACATGAATATCGTTCATTAGTTAAGTAGTTATTAATTTCTCTTGTTTTAGAGATTTATTGTTTCATCTGCAAAGATTTAACGTGTTCGTGATTTATCTTATCACGAATATCAATTCATTTTATCTCGTTCCTCCCCTCGCCCTGACCTGACCACTTTTCTCTTTCGCTTGTGGTCGGTCGGTTGTGGTCTTGACCTGACCTCACCTTTTCCTTTTTTCGTCGATCCTAGGGGATTAGCTGTAGCATTGTTACGTTGCTTTTGGTGACACGTTCTATCGCGCTAGAACGGAGCGTGTAACACAAATTATTAAAATTTACGAGTGCCATCACAGAAAAGAGCAGGTTATTTATAGATTTTTCTGGCTCGATTGCTTATTCTATGGCAAATTTTGGATAGGTTCCCACCCCCGTCAATGGTCTAACATGTAGAGCTAGACATGGCTACTCGAGTTCAGATTCTGGCTCCGAAAAATTGGCTTGCTAAAAAGCTTGTGAATAGTTTTTCAATCACCATTCACAAATGCGTACTTTCTGTTCGAAAATCTAAAAACAAAACTGAACCAAATCTAACCTTTATATATACCTCTTTGATTAAAACGAGCCACCTGCTCTAAGGCAGTGCAGAGGAGTCACAGCGGCATACATTAATTACGTATCTCTCTTTACGGCCCGATACCTGCGTTCTATTAAGGTGGGTAATGTTAGACTTTGTGAACGAGCCGTCCGATAATTTCTTGAGTGTGCCTGTATGGTATTATCTTTCTAAAAGGCGAAAAAAATTATTTTACACATGACAAGGATGGTGGCCAGAGAATCACTGTAATTGCTACTTGTAAGTATTGGCCTGATCAGAAGAAAAACGTGAATCTAGAGGCTTTATCTGAGCGCCAAAAATAACCTTGTAGTATTCAAGTCTTGGGGGGTATCGGGCGCCTGTCGAACGTACGAAAAACCCATTGGGTCAAAGGCGTCTCGTGGCACGTCAGGTTCCTTTATATATATAAGAAATAATATGGTTTAAAACTGAGATTTGAAGCTCCTACCTGATGTCTACATTACATGTTAGGATTATGGGTTATGTCTCACATTCCGACTATGCATATAATTACACATTGTTAAAATCCATATTAATATAGCTTGTGATGTTAACCATTTAATGGTAAATGATAATACAATAAAGATATTATAAAGGAAAATCCTGATAATAAACCAATGAAAGTGATGTGATAATTACAATACAAATTGTAAATTTCATATTGTGTGTATGCATTAATTTATGTTATATTTCGTTAGTAGATGTCGATTGGATTCTGTTGGTACTGATGCCCGTGAAATGAAAGGCTCTAGAAAAAAAAACTACTCACACTTATATTTCCTATTTCATTTTTAATATAATTATTTAAGAAAATAATGATTTATTATATGATGAATGATAATGGTTATCATTGTTTCATTATTATTATTGTTTTTTGTTGTTGTTGTTATGCTACGCCAGTGGGTCTTTGTCTCTGTGCAAAATATGTGTTAACATGAACAGCATGCTTGAGCATGTTTTAACATGAAGGACCTGGGACAAACCTGATGCAACTGGCTGTGAGCGGAGGAGGGGAGGAAAAAGCCAAGAGAGACGGGCAGTGGTGCTACTCCTGTGCAAGGACCTCTTTATGTGCCCTTGTGACCATGATAACTTTGTGTTGCCCTGTTATAAGCTGTATCGTCGCAGTTGTGACATGCTGGTTTCCCCTGTATTGTGCATCATAGAAAAGTGATACGGGTAAATAAACTTGGGTAAATAAAGGAAAGACTGTCATTTTGTGTTTATTTTCGGGCCCTGCCTGGCCACGCAGCGTGGCCAGGCAGTGTTCTGGGCTGCTGTGACGTGCTCGGTCCTCTGGGAGCGTTCCAGTGTTCACGACCCTTGGATGGTTAATGGTTAATGGTTAAAAGCAAGATAATGTTCTAGACATCGAAGTGTCATGGACACTAATATTAATGTTAGGGAAGGGTGGTTGAGTTAGTGATTACGTGACTAAGCTGGGCAAAGGAATTGGTGAGTGAAAGGGTTAGGGTCGGGTCTTGGTTGTGGTAAGGAGTTAGATTAGATGAAGGATAGTTTATGGTTCTTGAGGAAGGACTAGGTTGTGAAGCAGAAAGTGTCGGGATTCGTAAGGATGTCTGATAGGTTGGGAGGTCGGTGAAGGGAGGATAGGTGGGGGAAAGCAGAGGTACGGGTTGTTTCAAAACGTGGGCACGCAATAGGATGTGTGGGATGAAAAGGAGAACCATTACATAAGGAACATAAGGGTGGATCAGATTGTGACAATCAGATAGGAGTGGTGTTAGACAGGTGATGGCCAATGCGTAAAGCGGGCGAGAGCGGTCTTCCCAACGTCTGTCCGATGAAATGGAGCTGTGACCAGGAGGACGAATGATAGTTTTACAGAATGTAATTTATAGTGCGGAGGCTTGACCAAAAGATTGCCATCGATTAGTACAGAGGTCTCTTAAAAGTGTGGGTAATAATCGTGCTGGGAATAACGTGTGAGAAGCGTGATTGGTATTATGAGGTGTGGACATAGTAGCGTTGCATGCTAGTGTATCTGCCTGTTCATTGCCGGGATGCCAAACATGGCTGGGCACCACAGCAATTTGATTGTTTTTATGGGCGTGTGGACAGGTAGTAGAACAACCAGTTCTGGATTTTACCAACAGGGGGTTGTGGTGTGTATTGACTTTAGAGAGTTAATGAGTTAGGGGAGTCAGTAAAAAATTGTCAAAAAGGAAGAGGAGAGTGAGTATATGTGTTTTAGAGCAAAAGGCGTGCATACAGTTCTGTCGTAAAGCACACTGGATTCAGGAGGAAGGAGTATTTTGAAAGTATGAGTTGGGATGATTACTGCAAAACCAGCACCGGAGGTGGATTTTGAGCCATTAGTATTTACGTGAATACTAGGGAATGAGTGGAGACATGGTCAAGGAAATGTTTGAGAAGGACAGTAGGAGGGATAATTTGATTTTTGGGTCGGGAAAAACAGAAGAGAAAATATGGGGTGAGTATAAGCCATGGCGGGACGAGAATGGACAGAGGAACGGGGAGAGGTTGGAGATGGGGGAAAGGGAATGGGAGAGGAGGGTATCATGCTGAGTGGAGAAAGGAGTTAGCGTAACGTGGAGATGAAGCTAAGGTAAGAAGTAGGGGTTGTGGGATAGTTAGTTTAGTGAGGGAAAATTGGTGGAATCGAAACATAGATAGCATCGGAGGGCAGAGAAGGGAACGACGTTCGAGATAGAGAGGTATGCTGATTCAGTGTACAGGCTCTCAACTGGGGAGGAGCGGAAGGCCGCCCGAGTGCTAAGCGAAGAACCACAGTGAGGATTGTATCAAAATGGGCAAGGAGGAGAAGTTGAAAGCAGAGGAGTTAGATATGGCAATCCATAATCAAGAGTGGAGAGGAGGATCAAAGTAACATGAAGATGAAGGAGAATTTTGCGGTCTGAGCCCCAGGATATATGGGATAAGTTTTAAGTTCGAGAAGGCGGAGAGCTTTTCTTTAATGTGTAGAATATGGTCTCGCCTCCGGGACAGTTTGGAGTCAAAAATTGAAACTAGAATTTGCCAGAGGACGCATTGGAGTGGAGTGCCATATAAGAAGAGTGGGGGTAGGGGACCTACACGTGAGCGAGAAGAAAGAAGTTTTTTTTTAGAAAGATTTAGAGGTAGAAAAGCGGAAGCCATGGTTTGTGGCCCACGGAAGATACTGATGAGATTGCAGATGAAGAAATGGTAGAATTTCGGTATGGATGTGCCAGAGGCAGTAGATGGTTAAATCATCAAAATTAGTGATGACCGGGGCTCCTGGTGGTAAAACTGAGGACAATATCATTAAACAGCAAGAAGGAATAAAGTGGTACTGAGCACACTTGCCGTTGTGGGAAACCCTTCGAATTGAGGAAAGAAAGATGATTGGCAGAGGCAATTTGACTGGAAAAGTACCATTGGGAGAGGAAGGACTTTATGAGGACACCCATGCTTTCCACGGATGCCAAGAGAGGACAATTGTTGGAGAATATGGTCCGACATGTCGTATCATCTGCTTTTTCTAGATCAAAAAATATAGCTAGTACGGATTCATGGCGTGCAAATGCAGATGTAATATATGTCTCCTAAATGAGCCAAGGGGCGTCAGCTTGTGCTTCTGGCACGGCGAAAAACCGAATTGGGAAGGATGAGAGAAGATTGTGAGATCAAGATACCACATTAAGTGGAAGTTCACCCATTCGCTCTAATAGGTTTGCACAAGCAGCTAGTTAGGTGCCGATGGGGCGATAGGTCTTGAGGAAGGGTGACCCGATTTTATTGGGTTTCAGGAAGGGAAGGATAAAGAGTTCTCGCCCATTAGAAGGGAAAATTTCCTGATGTCCATATGTCGGTTGTAAAATTTTTTAATTGAAAGATAAGGAAGGAATATGGGAGTTGCCGGAGGCATACGGTAGTGAATACCGTCAGGTCCTTCATGAGTTGTATTACGGCACGATTGTAGGGCAGCAATGAGTTCAGAGGAAGAAAATGGGGCATTTTAGGATGTATTTAAGCATATATGTATCTATATAGGTATATGATTACATAGACATTTTTAGTGAGTATATATGTATATGTGTATTTATTTGTTTATTTATTACATACAGCATCTATATATATATATATATATATATATAGATATATAGATATATAATATATATACATATACATTATACATATATATATTATATATATATATATCTATATATATATATATCTTATATTATATATATATATATATATCATATTATATAGAATATATTATATATTATATATCTATATATATGTTCTTATAATTATATTATATATATATATATATATATATCATAGGCGGTTGGGGCGAGTATATGACCGGGGGAGCGAAATTGAAAATTCAGAATTCAATATTGAAAAAAAAGCAAATAGCATATCCTGTCATAGGTGGTGAGGGGAGTCTTTTGGCTTTGGGGGAGGGCGGATTTAGTATTACCAGGTATAGGTGGCGAAGGAAAGTCTTTGCCTTGGGGGAGGGGGATTCGAAAATTTTTTTTTTTTTCAAAAGCTTTATGATATACTTAAAAAATAGCAAACATGTCATTCTGCAAAAAAAATATCAGTAATTCAAAATAAAACAGTATTTTTATGTCCTTTACCCAGTGGTAAAGTTCCTTCACAACCATTTAATAATATTTTTTCACAATTAATCTGGAGTCCTTTACAGATGTAGAACGGCAAATGTCCAATTCTGTGGCAGTTCCAGAGGGTTTTCACTTTGATTGATGGTATAGGGTTAGACCAACATCTTCCATTCTCACTACAGTATTTGAAATGTTTTGAATAGCTTGTAATTTGCACCAAAGCAAAAATGCGTTGTGCTAGGCCTCATCATCCACTGTATACTGAATTTTGATAACCTACCTCCCCACCCCCTCCATCCTGTGGACATATGCATGAGGAGGCAAATTTGATTAGCTGTGACGAGACCTTAGTCTCTATAATGTGTGGTGTGTGTGTTCTTTTATGGCTAGCCACCAGTAAAGTAAGGGTAATAAACTAATCCGAAAGAGTAATTTCTGATGTTTAATGTTTAACATTGGCATATTGTTTCCAGACATGGATAGTCAATAAACACAATATCCGTTCTTAGTTTTAGATCATAATAGTTGACTGAACTCATTATACGTTGGAAAATAAATAAACAAATATGCTTTTGAGAAGTATATTGCATATTCATTATATTAAATTAATTGACCTTTTTTTTATAAAGTGTATATATAATGGTTACTCGGATAATGTGAATGAACTAGAATTATATTTATTAATTCTGTGCAAAGTCTTATTGTAATCATGGGCTATAAAGTGGTAAATACTTCAGTGCTTTTTCTTGAGTCAGGATTGAGAAATTACGAAAATTACACTAATAATTATCAAAATCATATATACCATATTATAAAATAATATATGTGTTAGTATATAATGTACTGTTGTGTTTAGTGTTCTATGTGTGTGTGTGTGGTGTGGTGTGTGGGTGTGTGTGTGTGTGTGTGTGTGTGTGTGCGTGTGTGTGTGTGTGTGTGTTTGGTGTGTGGGTGTGTGTGGTGTGTGTGTGTTGTGTGTGGGTGTGTGTGTGTCCTGTGTGTGTGTGTGTGTGTGTGTGTGTGTGTGGTGTGTGCGTGTGTGTGTGCGTGTACGTCTTTTGTGTTTTTTGTGTGAATATTTATTTGTAGGTATATAAGTAAAAGAAGTGATTGTAAACCTTTTTGGTCTCTGCAAAAGTTTTAGTAAACAAGAACTGGGTAGGAGGAGGTAATTTTCTTTTAAATTATTTACAGTAAAGATTATAATTTGTATAAATGTGTTTCTCTATAACAAGTGATCACAAGCTGTAGGAATACTGCATATTCAGAAAATGAAGAAAATATGAATGTGACATACCCTAAGAATAACCTATCATTTACAATATAGAGGTAGCAACATCATTGTACTTTTTAAAACAAAGCCAAGTACAAAAATTAAATCATATTGATTTTTCTCTTAGTCTGAGGCATCCAGAAACATCCTCTACTAAGACTTTGTTAAAAAACAGGAATGATTTTCACCTAGACTTGGAAAAGACTCAGCCTTACTATTTAAGATCCTTTGTTTACCATACTGTATAATGAAAAACAACAAATGGCATTACACTCCCACTTTCCTTTATATGTGCAAATTTATGCTTTGCATATGTAAATAGATGAGTTCACTTGTTTAACCTCCTCTGTTGGAACTGTATATAATCTGTTTCATCTTCAGTAACTGTAAATATGCCCACATAGGCAGTTAAATATCAGCACCGTAGATGTAACAGTCAAAAAATTATCGGTCCAGACTACTAGTTTTTTTAAAAAATTAGGTTGTTTGTCCATTGGAATACTGAATACAGACAAATACACGTCTCCTAGATGTATCTTCCGTAATGTCTACATATATTGGATACTGAAATGGCACAGATAAATACATTCCAAGTTAAAAAAGGATTTCAGATAAGTTAGCATTATAAAAAGCAATGTAACTTGTTGATTTTTTATTGAAATTTTAATCTTCATATATTTTATGTGGGCAAATATCAACCTACTAAGTATTATATACATCATTAGGCTATGAAAAAGTGATTTTTGCCCCCTTACTTTGCCCTTTAGTTGCCATATCAGCATAAAAGAAAAGAAGTAAATAGAAATTAACTATTATCTGTTATACAGTTGGCAATTCGGTAGTGAGAAAAAAAATTAAGGATAAAGATAATAATTCAAACCACTAAAAGGTACCTGAAACAACACTTATAATGCTGACAGTTGTTGATATCATGAAGTCACTCCACTTTATTTTTTTAAACAAGTATACCAAATGCCATTCTTGTTTGACTTTTTTTTTTTTTTTTTTTTTTACGAATATTTTCACAACCATAGTTACACAGGTAGTTTGCACTGTGAAACCAGTATCAATTCTGCACATATTTTCTGAAATATTTTTGTTAAATATCCAGTCATTTAGCTGTATGCATGCAAGTACGTACTTTGTAAAATGTAAGTCTTTACAAAATGCATATAGGGTCAAGTTCTTGAATAAGAAAAAGAAAAGTAGCCTGATGCAAGTCTGAACAGTTCAGAAAGCTTATGTAACAGTCAACCTGTACATAAAAACATTCATCTTCATCACTGGGGCTGAAGGCATGTCACTTCATTACAAGGAAAGGGGATACATAATTCTACATCGATGCTTAGCTGCCATTGTTTTCCTGACCATTCATGTAAAGCAAAAAATAAATGATACAATATCACACAAGAGTAGTACATATACCCATTCAGCACCCTTACAAATCGGCTTGTGATTTTCTGTGCAAACCCATGATATAATATATGTACATATCGTAATTGTCTATTGTGTTTCTGACACCAAACCTGTGTGACAATATGGAATGAGATGCCTTCAACTTAAATATTTGTAAAAATGTAGTTTTAAAACAAGAAATAATAGAAAAAGTACAAAAAAGAATTGCATATCTCAAAAATCTGTCTTTATGTTTTACTCTTTTCAGTATTTGCGAAAGAAAAAGCATAGATTGTTCAGTTATTGCAATTAGACTTTGAAACATCTCCGTGTGATATCAGCATTTGCATAGTCTTGTAAGAATCAAACAATATGATACGATAATAGTCTTGGACCAATACACCCATTGCAATTTATTGTTATCCATAAGGTTTGTACAGTTATAAGCTCTTATATTTCTGCAAATAAGTATAACTTAGTTAAGGATTCCCTGCTAGATTTGATTAGCTGTTCACTATTTGAGAATTTTTTCTTTTCTTTTAGGAAATAAAAAGGTTAAGTAAAGTTTCAATCTCAATGCACTTATCACCACTTAACCAAGCAAACAATCTCACATAAATTGCTTTCCCAAGCCTGGCTTTATCTTTGTTGCTACCATAAGGCATTCTCTCTTGAATAGAAAAATAAAGTTTCCTTTGACAACAATAAGCTGACGTGCAGGTGGTATGTATCATGTTTTTTTAAACTCTTCCTAGCATTTTTTCTACACATTTCCTATCTTCATAAATATCAGTGAATTACAGCACCTTGTCAGTAAAACATTATTTACAAAATCCGGAGTATTCAATGGCATACAGCAAAAGACTTAGAAACAGTGATGTGTTCGAAGTGTAATTTCATGTCCAGTACCTAAAAAATTAGGATAAGTAGAGAACTCAGATTCAGACAGTTTTGACCGTTTTCCATAAAATTCTTGGCGACTATCGCAACGGCCAGCAAGTAGGATCAAAAAACACTCTACTTTGGCGGCCTCAATATCTTTTGTTACTCGATGTATGGTTAATGTAATTCTTGTTGTGCAAGTCGAGGATTCTGTGTCCGGCACATACACACGAGCAATATTACGATCATCACCCGTGTAAATGAATTCTGCACTTGGTCTTCCACTGTGTCCTGGGAATAAAAGTATTATTCAATATAATTACAGAGAAGATATGATTAGAAATAAAGTAATAGATAAAAACTAACAAAATTACAAGTAAAACTTTTTTATCCAAAAAAATGCGTAGAGTCAATTAACAAAGATGACAATAAGACATTCAAGTAATTTATCTAAACCTTACTTGCTGAATATATCAATGGCTGATCCAGGAGCTGATACATCAAATGAGGAGTGCATCAAACTCTTTATCAATTTCGAGTTTCCAATGCGGTCTTTCATATCAGTAATGCAGGAAAAAAGTAAATATCATTCACAGACCATGGCAAACAGCTGATGGAGAAGAAGAAAGAAAAAAAAAAAAAAATAAATAAAAATTAACAGATATATATATATAGATATATATATGTAATATATATATGTATATATATGTAGATATATATAATAATCTATATATATATAGATATATACTCTATATATATATAATGTACATGGAGAGATATATATATATATATATATATATATATATATATATATCGAATATAATATATATATATATATATAATAAAAAAATTTTAAATTTTTTTTTTTAAAATTATTTTTAAAAATAAAAAAATATGGGCCCTTTTAATTTTTTAAAAAAAATTTATTTTATTTTTTTACAATTATTTTTTAAAAAAACCCTTTTTTATTATATAATTATATAAAAATTTTTTTTAATTTTTTTAAAATTTTTTTAAAAATTTTAAAAAAAAAAAAAAAAAAAAAATTTTTTAAAATTAATAAAAATTAAAAAAAATAACTTTAATTTATTAAATTTATTAATAATAATTATAAAAAATACTAAAAAGTAAAATTTAATTTAAAATTATTTATATATTTTTTAAAAAATATTTTAAAATCCAAAATTTTAAAGAAAAAAAAAAAAATAAAAAAAAAAAATAAAAAAAAACCCCAAAAAAATTTTAAAAAAAAAAAAAAATAAAAAAAAAAAAAAAAAAAAAAAATTTTTATTTTTATATTTTATTTAAAATTTTAAATAATAATATAAATATAAATAATTTTTAAATCCCATAAAATTTATTAATATAAATTTAAAATATTTTTTTTAAAAAAAATTTTTTAAAAAAAAATTTTTTATAATATAATATTATATTATAAAATTTTTAAAAAATTTTATATATATTTAATAATTTTTTATATAATATTTTTTTTTTAAAATATTATAAAAAAATTTACTTTTTTTTAAATAATATATTATATTAATTCCCTATATTAAAAATTTTTAAAATTTTTAAAAATTTTTAAAAAAAAAAAAATTTAAATTAACATTCAAATTGAAAAATACACATTGGGGGGGGGAAAATTTTAGAAAAGAGGGCCACAAGGGGGTTTTGGGGGGGGGGGATTTTTTGGGGGCAAAAAGGGGAAATTGGGAACTGTGCAAAATTAAAATTGGGTTACACCGGGGCAACGGAGGAGTAAAACATGTCTCTTAGTTTCCTGAACCCAAAATTTTTATCTAAAATGTCAGAACCCAAAAAACCTTTGAAAAAAGTTTTAGCTGAATTTTTCAAAGGAGATGGAATTTCATTTAAAACCCTGAATACACAAGGGAAAATATATAAAAATGACAAAGAGGCGGGAATTTTTTAAGGAAGAACCGCCAGACCCGGGAAAACACAAAAAAGTCCCAAAAACACAAAGGCCGAGGAATGGGGTACATAGAATTTTGGGCAGGGAGAAAACCCAAACCCCCTCGCCCAAGGAAACCTACACGGGGGCCAAACAAGGCCAGACAGACGGAAAAAGAAAATAAAGAATAAGATCTCTGCGAAAAAAAAGCAGGAAACCTGCATTGATAGTGAAAAAAATATAAAGATCAAGTTCAATGGCCCCCAAAAAAAAAAACACCCCACAAGTAGTCTCTGTGTCAAAACATCAGTGTAGATTTTGGCCCAAAGGGAAGAGCTCTTGACCCAATTGCCTCAGGCTAGTTCCCCACAAGGACTTTTTAAAAGGGCATCCATATTTAGCTGCCAGTGTCCCAAGAGCTAAATTTATCCCCCCAGGGCAAGTTGGGGCAAACGGGGTGTAAAATGGTTGTACCAGGGGGACTGACTAAATAAAAAATTAATATTTTTTAAAACCTTTTTCAAAAGACAAATTTCCCCAAAATGCCAAAATTGGGTAATTATAATTAAAGCAAAAAAAAAACCCGACAAAAAAAGGGGAAAAATACAAAAATTTTCAGTCTAGTTTCTTAGGGAACGAAAAACATTTCCACTTACCTGGATACTTCTAACATCGTATAAATTTTTTCCGTGTCTTTATCGTTCGAAAACTTCTCCCGGGGAAATTCGGGCAGTTCCTATAATTTTTTTTTCCAAAAGGCCGTGACCTTTGCGGTGAACTACATCAGCAAGAATTTTGAAAACCTCTAAATGGAGGGGCCAAAGATGCCGCGTTGTTGTTCCATTTTTAAAGGGCGTTCCTGGAAATAAAAAGGGATATAACCCCTTTTTCAAAAAGAAGAAATTAAGAAGACAAGAAAACCAACAGGAATTTGTGCGTAATAAAGGAAATTTTAGGTAAAATAATAACCCAAAAATACAGAAGAGAGAGAAGAGAAAAAAAAAAGAAGGTAAAAAATAAACCAAACTTTACTATAGACTTCTCTGCAAAAAGGTGTCAGAAAAGTTGGTTCCCTTTGGGGAAAAATACGTTTTTAACCCCCCAGCAATGGAATCCAAAGACATCCATTTTAGGAAATTGAGAAGATGTATGTGTGTGTTTCATCCCCGGCATATAAACGGCTGTTTTTTGGGAGAAAAAAAAAATTTAATAACCAGAATTTTTATCTTTAAAAAAATATATTTTCAAGAAATCACACCAAGTTTTGAAAAAGGATTTTTACACAACATTACCCCAAAACAATTACCCTTTGGGGTCTGTAGTGAATGTTTGAGTTTTAAAACAATACCCGCTTTGAGGGATCAGTTTTCTAAGCTTCCATAAATCATCTGTTAAAAATAAAAAGTAATTTAGCTTAGAATTTTACAATTTTTCAATTTTCTCTTTCCCAAACAAAAATTTCTATAGTCTTCTTCAAAATGTTTTTCATTCTTAGCCAGAAAAATTTTAAATAAGTAGACCTTAACCCCCAAAAAGAAATAAGAAACTCAGGGTGAAAAACTGTAACATTTTCTTTTTTTTTTTTTTTTTTTTTTTTTAGATTTATTGAGTGTCACTTTTTTTTTTTCTTTTGCCATATTTTCATACAGTGTATGTGAAGAGAAAATTTTCACTGCAATTTTTCCTATTTTCTTTATTTCATTTTCTTTAAAACCCCGTGCACACAACTTGGGACTTTTTTTCCTGTTTGTGCCCCCAAACATTTTTAAACCCCCTGAACCCCGTAATCACCTGTTACTGTCTTTTTTTGTGAATTTTCTTTGACATCTCTATCTTATCTTTGACATAGATGTCCTCAAGTGCTCAGCCAAAAAGTAGAATTATTTAAGCCTACTGTCCCAGTTGTTTTCCCCTTTTTTTGTTTTTTTTTTTTTTTTTTAAAAAAAAAAAAAAAAAAAACAATGTATTAATATAACTTTGCTTACTTTATCATTAATTTTTTAAACAATATTATAGAGAAAAAAAAAAAGGAAAAAGGGTAAAAAAAACGTAGTAGGCCTAAAATTTACTAACACATCAAAGAAAAACCCCGTTTGTGGGGGGGAGGGGGGGGGGAAGGTTGAGAATGAAGTGAGCCAAAACATTGGGGCAGTGATGTTATTTTTATCTTTTCACGTGATGGAGGCTTCTTTAAATTTTCACGAGACTCTTGTTGAATTTATTTCTTACAGTCGGAATAATATTTTCCAACAGAAGAAAAACTGACGATTTAGTGAAAACTGACATTACTTTTTTAGATCACCATAGTTGATTTTTACTCAAAACAGCAAAATTTTAATTTAAGCTTGCCACAAATCAGGGGAAAAGGAAACCTCATATGAAAAAAAGAGGAAACAAATTTCTAGTTCCTTGTGTTGAGAACACCCCTAACCATCCCTGGATGAGATTAAGGGGTTGTCTTCAGTAAAGAACAAAAAATGCCCACAAAAACCCCTGCGATCTAGCTCTCTGGAAAGACATTTTAAATTTTGATGGTTAAATCAGTTATGTTTTTGATACATAATCAAGATTTAAAAAGGGATATGCCCGTTTTTTATGATGAAATTTTGCTACTGTTTTTTATATTTAATGAATAACGGAACTTCTAATTGTTTATGAGATTTCTGACAATTTTAATTCAATTCAAAATTTAAAAATCAAAAAAACACCAAAAATCAAAAATTATCTTACCGCTTTGACTGACAAAACTCCATATTCTGTAAATTGTACTCTTACTAAATTAGGAAAATGGTTTAGACGGAACCATTTTTTTGGGTTTTTTCTATTTGGTATCCTCCTTTTGGGAAGGTATCCAGATCATGTGCTCATTCGTGGACACTTTTTCTTACCCCCTGGAAATTACGTTGGATTCTGTGTCCTTCTTGAAGACCGGGAAAACTGATGAGACTGTGACTTCGCTAAGGGT
>NW_023663876.1:5000-10000 GCF_015228065.2 Penaeus monodon | reverse complement strand
TTTTAGTTGTTTTTTTTATACAATACCCCCGTCATAGATTCAGAGGAAATTTTTACCATTCGTTTTAGCGAACGTCTTCAAAACTTTTATATAGAGGAAAGATTTGTGTACTGCTAAAAAGGGACAGAAAAAAATTTTTTAACCTTTTCCAAAAAAAAATATCCAAAAAAACTTACGATGCAGTTCAATTAATGAAAATTCCTATTGAGCGATGTGAAATACATCTAAAAAAATATCGTGCTCTGTGGCTGGCCGGGGTGAACACATCAATGGAAGGGGAAAAAAATTTGATACAAAAAGAAAAAAATTTTCAAAAATTCAATAATGTACTAAAAGGGGGAAATGTATCCGAGTGTACCAAAGTGTTTTTGGAAATATTTTAAAAAAAAAACCTTTTAAAGTTGGGTTTATCTTTATGGGGGTTTTAAATTTTTTAGAAAAGTAAATTACTGCATCTACAACCCCAAATTTTTTAACAAGGCTGTGGAAATTTAAAAATATTTTTTTTTTTTTTTTTCACTTGGGACAGGCATTTACTGGGCTTCCCCGTAAAAACAAAAACAAGAAATAAGTTTTCTATATCTTTTTTAAAATTTTTTTTAAAAAACCCCAACACTTTGATGCATTTAGTTTTCCCCGTAAAACGTATATTACTGGGAAAACTGTTGTAAATCTTTCTCTCCCTAGCTTTATACAGGGTCATCAGCCAGCCAATCAGAGCATGACACCCCCACAATTCCCTTTAATCTCGAAGAATTTAAAATTTCATTAATTAAAAATCGTATTGGATACTTCTTTAGTGTATTCATATGTAAAGATGCATAAAAGCTTGTGCCTTTTTAGCAATACAACAAAATTCATTTTGTATGGGTAAAATTTTTTTAACATTTTCATGACGGTTGCTGAAAGATATGGTAAGTATCATGTCCTATTGGCGGCAAGAGTGTATCACTTTATTTTTCTTTAGTAATGCAAGGAAAGTGCCAAGACCTGGATTTCTTTCAGCACTTGGGGGGGGGGGAAATTTAGGTTTTCAGCAACGTGTTAGTCCATTTTACATTTCGTTTAAACTCCCCCCTCCCAAAAATTGAAATTCGGTATAGAGGCCCATCTAGTCCATTGCAGAAAACATTACATGATATTTTTTACAAGCAAATGCTTAAATAATATTTCTAGTAAATCTGTATCTAGGATCAAAGAAAGAAACCATGAACAGGGATTTTTTTTTGTTTTGATAGTCCGGTAAAATTTTTGGAAAATTTTTCCCCTCAAAATGTCTCAATTAATTTCTTTTATTTTTAATATTTTCAATAGCATGTGGAAAATAAGTTTTTAAATAAATATGGCTTTGATAGAATGAATATTATGAATTTTAGAGAAATCTTGTAAACGTGAATTAAGTTAAAAAAATGCTCATAAAGCCAATAACAAAACAAAAATTATATGTCGTGTAACCGTGGCTAACTGTAGAGTTTCCTCAGAGCTGAGAAGGATAAGTAAAACAAGTGGCAATTCCGCAAGTATTTGTACTACAAAAGTAGGCATATAAAACACCGGGGGGATCATGCATGACCGTGGCATGTAACTCGCCTGGCGAATGGGAGCGGGGACCAAGCCCTGGATGGTGGGTGTCGCTCGCCATTCGCCAGGCGAGTTACATGCCACGGTCATGCATGATCCTCACCCGTGTATATATATGCCTAACTTTTGTAGTACAAATACTTGCGGAATTGCCACTTGTTTTACTTATCCTTCTCAGCTCTGAGGAAACTCTACAGTTAGCCACGGTTACACGACATATAATTTTTGTTTTGTTATTGGCTTTATATGAGCTTTGTTTATTTAACTTAATTCACGTTTACAAGATTTCTCTTAAAATTCATATATTCATTGCTATCAAAGCCATATTATATGTTCAAACTTTATTTATCCACATGCTATTGACAATATTCAAAATCAAGAAATTAATTGAGACACGTTTGAGAGGAAAAGTTTCCAAATATTTACCAGGACTATCATAAACAAAAATAATATCCCTGTTCATGGTTTCTTTCTTTGATCTCTAGATACAGAGTTATCTAGAAATATTATTTAACGCATTTGCGTTGTAAAATATATGCATGGTAATGCTTCTGCAATGGACATGAGATGGGCCTCTATACCGAATTTCAAGTTTGGAGGGGCGGAGTTTAAACGAAGATGTAAAATGGACTAACACGTTGCTGAAAACCTGAATTCCTCCCCCCAAGTGCTGAAGAAATCCAGTGTCTTGGCACTTTCCTTGCATTACTAAAGACAACTAAAGTGATACACTCTGGCCAGCCAATCAGGACATGATACTTACCATATCATTTCAGCAACCGTCATGAAAATGTTCAAATTTTACCCATACATAAATGAATTTGTTGTATTGCTAATAAGGCACAGAAGCATTTTATGCATCGTTACATATGAATTACACATCAAGAAGCATACAATACGATTCTTAATTAATGAAAATATTAATTCTTATCTGAGATGTGAAGGGAATATGTAGAGGAGTGTCATGCTCTGATTGGCTGGCTAGAGTGTATCCCTGTATCAAGCTAGAGGAGAGAAAGATGTTTACAACAGATTCCAGTAATATACGCTTACAGGGAAACTGAATGCATCAAAGTGTTAGGGTTTTTAAAAAAATATATATAAAGATATAGAAAAACCTGTATTTCTTGATTTGTTGTTACAGGGATGAAGACCAGTAAAAGCCTGTGCCAAGTGAAAAAAAAAACAGAAATATGTTTGAAAGTTTCCACAGCCTTGTGTATAAACAATTGGTTGTAGATGCAGTAAGTTACTTTTTTTTATTAAATTTAAAACCCATAAAGAGTCATACCAACATTAAAGGTCTTTTTTTATAATATTTCCAAAACACTTTGGTACACTCGGATACATGTTCGCCCTTTATAGTACATTATTGGAATTTGTTGAAACATCTTTTCATTTGTATCAAAGTGTTTGCCTTCCACTTGATGTGTTCACTCCGGCCAGCCAGTCAGAGCACGATATTTTTTAGATGTATTTCACATCGTCTCAGATAGGAATTTTCATTAATTACGAACTGCATCGTAAGTTTCTTGGTATATTTTTTATTGTAAAGGTGTATAAAATATTTCTGTGCCTTTTAGCAGTACATCAAATACATATTCACTCTATATAGCAAGATTTGAAGACGTTCGCTGGAACGACATGGTAAGAATTTCCGTCTGAATCATATGACGTGTATTGATAAAACAAAACAAGCTCAAAATATCAAAGAAAATGCTGTGTTTCTGATTTGTAGATATACTCCAATCAATAATTCAAGTAAATGTCCGTTGATCATTGGAATTATGCAGTTGTCTGATTTGGACACAGAACTCACTTGCGTTGGATACGATGAGATCCAAAACCTTACGCAACTACCGCATTTCGTATGACTTTCCACAGCCTTGCGAAGCGAAGAGTGGTGTGTATAAACAATATCAAGTTGCAGAGAAGCAGGTACTTTCTCCATTTTGTTTGAAGTTTACACAATGTTTTGCTTGTAATTAGAAACCATACGAGCAAATTTAGCTCTTAAATGTTTTTCTGTTGCTTTCTCATGTGATTTTTTTTCCCAACATTGATACAACTTGAAACAATATATCAGTATTAGGGGTTTCGGGATGCTACAAAAAAGCCTTTAGAATAGTTCATGGCTTTCTAATGACTTTTAATGTTCGATGGAACACAACATGCTCAAAACTCAAAATACTTGTGAACATGAGCTAAGCTCAAATGTTTCCAAGTGTTTGAAGTTTTGAGATGCTATACAATGGTCTTGAGACATATGGTATTACCTGTTCGTACTTTACGTTCACGAGATTGTAGCATTTCCTCTTATAACAACTCCCACGTCATGACATACACCAAAACTTGGGCAGCGTTCGTTACTGTCAAAACTACAAACATCACTGCTGCATGGTATTATCAAACCAGTACAATATTTAGAAGTAGGCCTTTCACCAGTGCCTCTGAAATCGATAGTGAAATCCCTTACGGAGCTCCATGGACCCTCTCGCTTCCAAGTGACTCGAATGTACTGCTTATTTATTATAGTCACACTGATCTTTGGTGGATCTGCAGAAACAAAAATAAGAAAATAGTCACTTTAGCATTCATGTATACAGTCGTGTGTAGATACATAAAATAGTATGTGTGCATATATAGGTATACACATAGACAGATAGATATACTGTATATAGATACATAGATAGATATAATGTATGTGGCACAGTCAAAGGCAAAAATAAGCTATCCGCTGACATCCTCTGTCTACAAAGAACTCCTTTTACGTAGCGAGTCATGGTGCAGGCAAGGTTTATAGAAGTATTTTTAGACCTTGGGTGCAAATAGGGAGAGAACGGTTATGTTAGTACTGATCTCATATATAAATATATATATATATATATATATATATATATATATATATATATATATATATATATATATATATATATATATACATATACAGATGTATATTGTTTTCTATTCAGATGTGATAAAGCAGATTTAATAGTCAAGCACTGTAATGTATAGTAATGTTGGAATACACTTTAAACATTAGGATACAAGCTTTAAGTAAGTGGTGATATCATGGGGCTGGCTTGTGAGAGAATTTTTTTTTTCTGAACAGAATGAAATGCCGAGGGCACTCGAATAGTGTTTGTGTGTAAGAAGCTCCTCTGGCGTATTTGTTACAGTTAAATTCCAAACTCGGGTTGCAACTATTGATATGATAGTTCATAGCAAGTGTATCCTCCCAATATTCACTCTACATTTACCTATCATGCCAACTAATATCATGGAACAAGAAAAAGGGTTGTTAAATGCATGTTAATATCAACAGGCAATGACTGTAGGTTTAGAAAACGGGCAAACGTGAAAGTGACGTCAGAGGCGGGAAAGAACGGACAGTCTACCGACAAACAGCTCATGTGGCA
>NW_023663874.1:0-14436 GCF_015228065.2 Penaeus monodon | reverse complement strand
TTTAAAATTCATTTTTATATATATATTTTTATTTACCTAATTAACCTTTTTAATTTTTTTTAAAATTTTTTTTCTATAAAATTTTCCTTTTTTTATAAAAAAATAAAAAAAATATATAAAAAAAAAAAATTTTTTAGATATTTTTATTTTTTATTCAAAAAATTTTAATTAAAAAAAAATATTGTTTTTAAAATTATTTTAAATTTATTATTTTATTTTTATTTTATATATTTATATTTTTTATTTAACTATGTATTTAATTTATTTATTTTAATTACTTAAATACAAATTTTTTTTTTATTTTATATTTTTTTATTTGCTCGGGACGTCACGATCTGACTTTTTTTAAGGTTATGTTTTGCTCAGAAACAAGAGATTTTTTGTTTTTTCCGGGTTTTTTCATGGCCCCACTCACAAACCGGGGGTACAGGGCCCCCCCGTGGCCTTTTTTTTACCCAGGGAAACCCCCTCCCAGCAAATTTTGGGGTGGGGTCAGCCCCCACATTTGGAGACATATACATTATGGTATAAAAGGGAAAACCTGATACATCCTATATATTATATATATTCACCACACAACAAAAAACAAACAAAAAAAATAATATTATATAATATATAATTATTTGATTATATTATATATATAAAAAAAAAAAAAAAAAATATATATATTTAAAATATATAATATATATAATTAAATTATTATATATATAATATTATTAATATATTTATATAATAATATATATATATATATATATATTAAAATATATATATATTTTACATATAAAATTTTAATATAATAACAAAAATTATTTTTTATTTTATCATCCCAAATATCAAAATTTAATTATAAAATAATTAATTTTATTATATATATTATTTATTATATATATATATTTAATATATAAAAATTTTCAAAAAATAATAATATTTAAAACATAATACATCATATATAAAATAAAAATATTATATAATTATATATTTTAAATTTTTTATTTATATTTATATTTTTATTATTTCATATTTTTCATACATAATATAATACTAAACTTAAATACATCATGCATAATTGTATATATATTATATAATTATATATATATAATATATATATATATATATTATATATACTATATATATTTTATTTATTTATTATATATATATATATATATTTGTTGTTGTGTGTGTTTTGTGTGTGTGGTGTGTGTGTGTGTGTGTGTGTGTGTGGGGTTTTGTGTATTTATGTATGTAAGGGTGTGTGTGGTGGGTGTTGTTCATATGCATACATCAAAACAAAAATTTTTAAAAAATTTTATATTTTTATATTATATTATTTTTTTAATAATTATTTTTAAATTATATAATTACATACTATTTATTTATTATTTTTATTTCTTCTTTTTTCTATCCCACACAACTTTTTTTTTTTTAATAAAAAAAAAAAAATTATATAATATATTAATTTTAAATATAATATATATTATATATAATATATATAAATATATTATATATATATATTATTGTATATATAAAATTTATATAAATTAATACATATATTTTATATTTTAATTATCTATATATTATATTAATAAAATTATTATTATATAATATATAATTATTAATATATACAAATATATAATCATATATTATACATTTAACATATATTTTTATTTTTTAATATTTTAATATTTTTTTTTTTTAATTTTTATAATAAATATTTTTTTTATTTTTATTTTTGTTTATTTTTTACATTTTTATTTCAATATTTTTGGATGGGGTTGCGTGTGCGTAGTGTTTTGTATTAGTCAAAGAAACCTATGTGAAAAAAAAAAAATGTTAAATTCACTTAGGAAAATGGGATGGTGCACTAGAATTAGAAATTAACAGACTTGACAAATTAAATCAGCAAGAATTTTCTGGCGAAATTTAAAATAAAGCAAATGTTTGTGGGCTGATATCCAAAAGAGAAAAAAAAACGGCAATTATAGACAAAATAATGATAATAACAAAGATAATAATGCAACGAGGCAACCGACGCAGGAATCCTTTTTAAACCCTTTGTTTATGTATAAATTTCCCGTTCTTTTTCCCTTTCGGTTTTTATTGGAAAATCTATACGGAGTCGAAATTTCCATCGGGGATCGCTCGGTCGCTGTTTTTATGGATTTATGTATAAAATAAAAAAAAAAATGGGAAAGGGACGATCGCGAACGGTTCCTTATCACTCGGAGTTTGAAATAATAGGGGAAAAAAAAAAAAATGAAAAGAGGGGAAAAAGAAGGTGTTTTTTCATGAAAAGGGGTTGAAGGTGAACAAGATAGGGGGTGGGGGGGTAGGACAGAGGGAGGGGGGGAGAGGAAAAGGGGCAGAGGGGGCCCCGAGATGGGGAAAAAGGGAAGGAGATTCGAAGGGAGAGTCATATGGGAAGTTATGACGCAAAAAAAGAAAGGGGCCTAAAAAAATTTTTGAGAGCTTGGTTCTCCCTTATAATAACACTTCTCCCTTTTTTTGGGGGAGGAAGTGAAGGTTGAAAAAAAAAAAAGTGAGTTTTTTCCCCCGCCCCCCCCTTTTTTTTCCCTGTCCCTCACCCAAAACTAGTTGCGTTTGGTGTGTGTGGTGTGTGTAAAGAGAAAAGGGAAAAAGAAAGGAGAGAGAGAGAGAGAGAGAGGGGGAAAGAGGAAAGAAGAGAGAGAGGAGAGAGAGGTGGTGTGGTGTGTGTGGGGGAGAGAGGGAGAGAAGAGAGAGAGAGGGGGAGGGAGAGGGGAGGAGAGAGAGGGCAGAGAGGGAGACAGCAGACAGAGACAGAAAAAGAGCAGAGATAAAACAGAGACAAGAAAAAGTGAAACGGAGAGAGCAAATAGGGGCAAAAACTACCAACAGACAAATAGAGTCAGACAAATAGACATATAGACAAAAAGATATAGGGTGGAGACAGAACAGAGTCAGACAGACAGTAAAGCAGACCAAATGGAGATACAGAAGAGAGACAGATAGATAGTAGATAATAGCAGAAGGGAGGTGGGAGATAGATCCAAAACCTAGTTTCAAACTCAAAAATCTCTCACATCGAATTCTCTGCGATTGCTTGTAGGGCAATTAATTTATCGCCCCGGGCGCTTTATCATGGAAACAGATTCCCGAAATTTTGGGTATTTGATGCATACATTCTTAAAAAGCTTATAAATTTTAAACTAAGCATCTGAAAAAAAAATCCTGGTTTTAAATCACTTTTCAACGTATATTAGTATATGTATTTTAAATTTTAAAATTTTTGTTTTTTTTCCCCCTTTTTTTCTGCTCCATCTCGAAATCTTTTTAGAAATTAAATTGATGCCCCACGATGATGGAGACCAAAATGTGTGACCGCGGGGGGCGCGGGGCACACCCTCATCCCCCTTTTCCCCGTGGCTACCTCGGCTTCTCATGAATTGTTTTAAAAAAACCTATTTTAAACCAAAAGGAACCCCAAACTACGGACGCTTGTCACCGCGGGGAACCCAGATGTAGCTTATCGCTTTTTGGAATATCGTAAGAAGGCCAAAAAGCATTGTAAGAAAAAAGGGGTAAGAGCCGGAAAGAATATTAAAAGGGAAACCCCTTATCCCTGAGAAATACCGTAAAAATCCCCGTGGAATAATATGATTCATTGGAAGATTGGAAGGCATGGTACGAAGGGGGATGTGAAAAAGGCCTCGGGGATGAGGTGTTGGCTGGGGGACCCCGGGGGGCGAATGGCAGGGAAAGGCCTCAAATGTGGGGAAGGGAACCGTGTTGGAGGAAAGGGTACGGATTTGGGGAGAAGCGGGGGGTAGATTTTTTTTGTTTTGTTTTATTTTTCTTCTCACCTCATTGTTTTTCGTGCCACCATATAAAATTTATTTGTTTTATCGCTTTTAGAGCAGGATATCCCTTTGATTAAAAATATAGCAAAGGTAGAGACATTTCGAACCTATAATCACAGCGTCTTCGGTCCCGGAAACCCAAAGAGGAACCATCCGGGGCCCCAGACAGGTGCATGGGGGAGACACGCGGTGGGCCAGGCCCCACAGGGGCGCCCCGGCTACCCCCCCGGGGGAAAGTCCCAGGGGGCCGGCAGGGACCGCCTCCCCCCTAGACCCCCGCGACCAATAGCCTGTACATCAGGCCGCCCGACGGGGGGGGGGATCCCCTCCTGTTTTGGGAATTAACCCCAAATTTTTTTCCCTCTAGATCGACATTGCTTTTGTTTGTGAAAAATTTGAGGATCTACTGAGGACAGCGGGACGCGAGGCACTCCGGGGATGGTGCGAGGGGGGTGACGCGCGGTTCTGGGCCTACGTGGACGCTGTTTGTTTTTGCCGGTAACGTGGGGAAAAAAATCTTGTATCTGTTTTCGCGATCTAGTCTACCATTTGCTTGTGTGTATGCACTGCACACACAAACACACACACACACACACACACAGACAAACACACACACGCACACACACACACTCACTCACTCACTCACTCATTCACTAACTCACTCACTCACTCACTCACTCACACTCATTCACTTATTCACCACTCAACACACACATACCCCCCACAAAACCCACTCACTCACTACTCATCACTCACTAACTCACTCACTCAATCACCTCATCATAAATCACTCCGCACACACACAAAAACACACACACACACACACACACACACACAACACACACACACACACACACCACGCCTCACCCAAATCATTCACTCCTATCATAACCCTCACTCATCACTCACTACAACTCACTCACTCACTCACTCATTCACCCTCACCATCACTCATAAATTCATCACTACTCACCATCCACTTCACTCATCATCACTCACTCACTCACCACACACACACAAACACAACCAACAAAAACACAAAAACCACACACACAACACAACCACACACACACACACAACACACACCACACCACACAAATATTAAATATTTTATATATATATATTATATATTTTATATATATATATATATTATATAATCAGATATTTTCTAATTCTCTATATAGTATATATATACATATTTTTTTATTGTAATATATAGTTTTATAAATATAATAATATATTATATATAAAATATAGTATATAATTATATATGTTTTTTAATATTAAAAAACACACAACACAACCTCACTCACAAACTCACTCACCACTCACTCACTCTTCATTCATTCATTCCCACCACTCACTCTCTCACTCACTCACTCACACACACAATAAACGCACATACACAGGGAAACCAAAATTATAAAAATTAAATATATAATAATTATATATATATATAATATATATATATATAATAATATATATTGGTGTGTGTGTGTTGTGTTGTGTGTGTGTGTGTGTGTGTGTGGTGGTGTGTGTGTGTGTTGCATGCATGTATATATATTATATAATTATATAATAATATATATATATATATATAATATATGTATATATATACATATAATATACCAACAACCACACATATATATTATATAATATAATAAAATATAATATTTTTAATATTATATATATATATTAAAAATATATTATATATATAAAATCTGTGGTGTGTGTGTGTGTGGGGTGTTGGTGTATGGTTATGTAAAGATAAAAAATTGCATATACAGACAGAGTTATGCATATTATCACACTATCTATCTATCTATACATATTATAATAATATTATATATATATTATAAATATATATATATATAAAATCTGAGGCCGGGGTGCCGAATATTTAGAGCATCGGACCAAAGACGTCAGACGGAAATCTAGTTCGAGTCACCGGCCGGCGCGTTGTTCCCCTGGGAAAAGGAATTTATCTCGATTGCCACCTATGGGAGTCCACGGGAGTGACATTTTCCTTCCCAATTTCAACCCGATAAATGTAAAGGGTTGACGGCAGGAGGGGGATCCGGCGTAAAAAGTCCCAAAAACCAAATAAAGATGCGGATACAAAGAGGGGACGAAAAAAACCCGCCCGGCGACCCCGACTGGGGAATTAAAGCCAGAAGAAAAAAAAAAAAGGTTGTATGTATCTATCACCACTTCTCTCTTCTCTCCTCTCTCCCCCTCTTTCTTTCCTCTCTCTCTCCCTCTAATAATATATTATATATTATATATATATATATATATAGGGCCGCGGGCCCGAATGGTTAGAGCGTGGACTCAAGACTGTCACGAGGGAAATTGAGTTCGAGGGTTCGAGTCCCCGGGCCGGGCGCGGGTTTTTTCCCTTGGGCAAGAAACTTACCGTTGCCTACCCAGCCATGGGTGGCCAAGCTAGCGCAGTCATGTGGTCCCAAAACCCCCATAAAATAGAGATAATGATTACCTAAAAGGGAAAACCCCCGGCCCCCTCTCGTGGAAAGGAAAACCCGGGGGCCCACCACGTATCACCCAAGAGCATACAAAATGAAAACTACAATTGTTCATGCTGGACCACGGGGGCTCAGACATGAACCTACCCTTAAAAAAAGAATATATATTATATATATATAATATATATATATATATAATAAAATATAATATAATTTTATATTATATATATATATATATGACTGCCGCGAGGTTCAGGGTTTTACATGGACTCCGAAAACCCCATGGCCCCAGTTCAATCCCTCCCCGGCAGTGAAAAAAGCCCCGCTTTGACTTTTCTGCCTCGAGCCCTAGAAAACGACATTCGCCTTTTGAAGTCAAACGGGTGCGTAGGGGGTGTCACCGCCCTGGCACAAGCCGCGTTGATTAGGAAAGGGGATCCGGGCCCATGTCCTGCAGTGGAAAAGAATGGCTGTTTAAAAAAAAAAATATTTTTATTTTTATATAAATAATATATATAATATATATATATATAATATATAATTATATATATATAATATATATAATATATATATATATAAATATATAATCCCCACCAACAAAAGAAACACACAAAAAACCCAAAGACACAACACCAACACAACAAAACACACACACACAAACCCCCACCAAAACACCACACACACAGCATATATTTATATATATGTGTGTTGTGTGTGTGTGTGGTGTGTTGTGTGTGTGTGTGTGTGTTGTTGGGGGGTGTGTGTGTGGTGGTGTTGTATAATTTTATATTATATATATATATATATATATATATAATATATATATATATATTATATATATATATTAATATATATATAATATATAATATATATATATATAATATAATAAATATATATAATATATATATGTTTGTGTGTTTGTGGTGTGTATATATATGTTAATGAAAATATATATATATAATATATATTATATATAATTTATATATTTTATATATTATTTATAGGGTGGGGGTGACACTGTGATTGTTTAAAAAATTATAATAAAATATTGTGTTGGGAATTAAAGTACCCGTGTTATATAAATATCAAATTTTTTTCATGACTTCCGCGATGTGATATGCACTGAATAAAAAGGGGATGGTAAAACAAAAACTATCTGACGAAACGTTAGAAAACTGGAAAACAATTTTTATCCCTTTTTTTTAAAGATATTTCATTTCCGCATTTGGATTTGTTTCCGGAGGGTTTTCAGCCAAAAGTCCTTACTCAGGTTTGATTCCATTAATCCTTTTTAAGGCTTCGTCCCCCTTTTTCAAAAGCAGAGGTTCTGGTTATTTTCGTGTTATGGGTAACGCTAGTAGGAATGTTGATTTTAAATGAACTGAAAAATCAAGGGTCTTACCTTAAAGCGAAAATAATTTTATTGTAAAGATCAATGCAAATCTTTCATTTTCTTTTGTGCCCAGGTCCTTTCCTTCACATTTTTGCCTTGCGCTCTAGAGGCAATTTTTACCTTGTACCGACTGCTCCTTTAAAACTAACATGTTCTCCCTGAAGTTAAAATTTTGTCCTGATTTAATTCTGGTTGAGAGATCATTGATCTGACCCAAGTTTTGAATGAAGTTTACAACTTGTCAAAAAAAAAAAATAAATAAAAAAATAAAAATAAAAAAATAATAATAAAAAGGAACTAAAATGTTTCCTCCCTTTCCCGATATTCCGAAGGTTACATTACAACACGCTCGGGTCTGCTAAACATGGAAAAAGGAGCATGAATCAATACCGCATATAAACACCCATGATTTCCCTCTGCATTTGATAATTAAATTTTCCCGAATTAGAGAGAGGATTTTTTTCCTTTTTCTTTTCTTTTCCCAAAACAGATATCGCAGGAGATGAAACAAGCACCCTTTTAAAAACAACAGAGGTACTGTACATTTGGCGTCCCCCTTTACCACGACCGGGCCGTCGGGTCAGTTCAGGGGTTTCCCTACCTTTTAAAAAAGCCGATGGGAAGAAAGAACATGGGAACTTGTCACGCGGGTTTTTTTAGGATTTTCTTTGCTTTTTTTGATAACTTTTGTTTATGGTGTTTTATTTAAAGAATATAAAAGAAATAGCGTTTTTGAGAAAAAAAACTTAGAGATATTCAAATGCATGTTTCGATAAATTTTTAGAGGGTTTCCATCTAATTTGTGCTACTGAGATTTAATATTTTTTAAATTCCATTTCTTGGTAACACTTTTTTTTAAAACTGTTATTAGGAGTCCGCATTTTTTTAAATAATACAAAAAATCTCTGATAAACCTTTTTTAGTGATACAGTTCAAAATAAAACCCTTGCATATTAAAAGCATGGGAAGGAGAGAAATTTATCCATCGTAAAAGATGATTTTGAAGCCACATATTATCGTATATTATACCACTCATACCCTATCTAAAATGAATGGTAAAAGACAATTTCATAGTTTTGGCCATTAACATTACTAAAACCCCTAATTAGGGAAATCAACTTTGGGTTAAAAAGCCTTTGAAAAAAGTTGAAAAAGAAAAAATCTTGTTTTTATAAATTATTTTCTAATTTTTAAGACTTAAAAAAGGGTTTTGCTTATGTTTGAGAAATCGTTAAAAAAAATGCTATGTTTTTAATCATTAATGTTTTTTGTTTGTACGAGACAACAATTTTACCTCATTAATATTTCAACTTCACACTGCCACTTGTTCACGCAAAAATGGCCTGAATTACGTAATATTCTGCCCCGAAATTTTAATAGGTTTTAGATGCTGATAACAAGGCAATATGACGAGAACGCACACACACACAGACACACACACAAAACCACACCACACACACACACCACACACACACACACACACACACACACACACACACACCCACACACACACAAACACCCCACACTTTCCACTATACTCACATACACACGCACAACATAGATTTAATGAATAGATATCGCGCAATTGATATACACACAAAATCTTTTCAAAAATTTTTCGAAACTACAAAAGGTGGTGCAAAAGCGCAAACAACCCGGGGTTTTTCATTCCCTTTTCCATTTTAAGGAGAGAGTTGGGTTTTAACATTCCAAAAATTTTTCATGGTTTTCACGTCGCATTTCGAAGGCTCAGACACATCGTCCCCTTTTTTACCTACGAAATTAATGTTTACGGATCTGATTTATTTAGTTGAAGATGGAAAGGATATATAATATATATATTTATACATATTTTTTTTAACAGCCCCTGGAGAATTTGTAACAAAGATTTTTCATTTCTCGTACATTTCCCCCCCAGTTAATATGTAGAATAAAAAGCGAGTGAAGCTATGGAGTTCTTACATTTTTTGAGGAGAAATCTTGAAAAATTGAAACATTTAACCAAGCTACTAAAAATTTAGAAAAGGTACATTTAAGCCATCAGGTTATCTTCTTTTTTTAAACGTAGGTTTATGTCTACCGCCGTGTACAGCATGAACTTAATTGTAGTTTTTATGTCGTGATGCTCTAGGAAAATGATAGTGGTAGGGTCCCCAGCCTTTCCAGGGAGTGCCGGTGTACCTTTTTTTTTTTTTTGGGAATCTTTTTTATTTATCCCGGGGTTGGGACCCGAATGGACCCGGGCCGGTTGGCCACCCAGTGGGAGGAAGCAAACAAGTGAAGTTCCCTTTCCATGGGAACAAAAAGCGGCGGTCGGTGACTCGAACCCCCGAATTTAGATTGCCGTCGTGACAGTCTTTAGTCCGACGCTCACCTTCGGCCACCGCGGCCTTTTCAGGCTATACAAAATCAATTTTTTTTCTGGCATTGAATCTAAAATTTTCCTTCCGTGAGCTATGTTCCCCCGAACTTACGAAACAGGTTTTGATTTTAAAGATATGATAACACGGGTTATACTTTTCCCCGGATTCCTAATACATTGAAGAAAAAAAAGCCTATATGTTTTTATGAGGGAAAATGGAGGGAACAATTGTTCAATTTTTGATGATGCCATTACTTTGATTTTTTCCCATATACCAAAATGATCTAAAAATTTTAAAAAAATCAGGAAAATTCTACTTTTCCGTCCGACTGGAATCAAGATCCTAGTACACAATTATACGGGTTTTTCATATTAATTTCATTCATTCCCTTCTTGAAGATTAAAATTTACGTAGGGAACAATAACATTTTGAATTTACAGTATTTAACGATGGGGTAGTTTCCCCCTGAATTTCTTTTCGACGGTGGGTGGCAGTATTTTTTACCTTTTTCAGTAAATTCTTTAATTTTATAAGTACACAACAAAGAAAACAGATTGTTTTGAAAATCCAAAAGTTTTGGTTTGTTTCCTAGTAAAGAAAAATGTACTTTGAGAATATTCTACTGTACGACGATTTCAGACGGGGGGATTTCCAAAAAACTGAAAGCACAAAACTATAAACAATCCGGGGCATAAGGGAAAAAATGACTGCCGAGTGGAAAAACATTTTTTGATAATATGATCTTTTTTATTGAGATTTGCGAATGTTTCATACGAAAAAAAGACTGCTTTTTTCAATACCCATTGTATTTATCGTTCCTTGTTGTTATTGGAAATTTTTCAAATGATTAAATCAAAAATTGAATTATAATTTAAAATTTAAAACAAAATTAAAAACAGTTTAAATTTTGTTTTTGAAGACTGACATTTAAAATGGCAATCTTTACAAACTGATTTTTTCTTTATATCTAAAAAAGAAAAAGTTATTCGACACTTTAAAAATGAGCCACAGTTATTGGGAACTGTAAGCTCCAAGACATATTGCCCTACAGTTATTTTTTCTCACACTCACTCACTCACTCACTCACTCACTCACTCACTCATCATCACTCCCATCACTCACTCACCACTACCACTCAAACACCCCTCACCACTTCCAAAACAGCGTCATCAAAAAACCCCCTCCGGACGCACCCTTTTGAGTTCTGTGAGGCCGTTTTTGATTTTTAATTTAAAGCGCTGAAAAATCATAAGTTAATTAAAGCGGCTTTTAGGCCTCGCAAGGGAGGGAAGGATCCCCTCGGTCTCTGTCGTCCTGATTTAATGGGATTTGGGTCCGAGAAGATCCCGCAGGGTAGTATAGTGTACCCGTTTTGTATATGTCTGGGCGTAGTGGACCCCGTCGTGTATTCTAAACATACGAGCGCGTCTAGAGGGGGCTTAATTTATTTGGCTGTGGGGCCCTTTTCCCGGGTGCGGCCGGATAAAAAGGGCAGCGCGCCGTTTCGATCAAAAGAAGAAACGTACTTAGATGTTAGGGATGCGCTTACTCTCGTATACTAGTTAATAGTAGTTATTTTTATTTCCGATATTTTTGATTTTGCAATCTGCCCCCCCTCTTTTTCTCTCTTCTGATTATGGTATCCAACGCCATTTATAAGTGCATTGCTAATCACACACACACACACACACACACACACACACACACACACACACAACACAACCCCCCACACAACACAACACTACACACAACACACAAAACCCCAAAACCAACAAATATAAAATTTTATATTATATATATATTATATTAAAATAATGTTAATATACATTTCTTTTAACGGTAGGTTATGTCTGAGCCCCCCGTGGTCACGCATGATATTTTAATTTTAGTTTTTTTCATGTTGTGATACTCTTGGAGTGAGCGTGGTAGGGTCCCCAGTTCCTTTCACGGAGAGTGGGGTTCCCCTTTTTTTTTTTTTTTTTTTCTTCTCTCTATTTTTTTTCCGGGCTTGGGACCACACGACTTTGGGTGGCTGGCCCCCCATTGGCTAGGTAGGCATCAGGGGAAGTTCCTTGCCCAAGGGAAAAAACGGCGGCCGGTGACTCGAACCCTCGAACTCAGATTGCCGTCGTGACTATGTTTCATATACATACATACATAATAATATATATAATATTATATATATATATATATATAATTATGTATTATATTTAAATATTATACATATATATATATAATAATTTTTTTTTTTTTTCTTCTTCTTCTTTGGCTTTTAAACCCTAGTCGGGGGCGCCGGTGGGATTTCTTCCCCCAACTTTGACCGATCTTATACGGTTTGGCAGTTTTTTTTTCGACCGGTGTCTTCCCGCCCCAAACCCCCCCCAATTTTTGGGGTTAAATTTGGGGGCCGGCCGGAAAATGCACTGGGTGTGGCTCCCTGACGATAGGGAAAGAGGTGAGTTCCTTGCCCAGGGGCAAAGCCCGGCCGGTGACTCAACCCTGAATGAGATTGTCGTGCAGTTTGAGTCCCATCTCTAACCCCTCGGCTACCCCGGCCTATATAACTTATATATATAATATATATATATATATAATTATAAATATTATATTATAAAGTAATATATATTTAAAAATATTTTTTATAGTATGTGACCACGGCGGCTCAAACAGAACTACCGTAAAAAAAAAAAAAAAAAAAAATGTATATGATACATTTAAAAATTTTGTAGTATATTATTATTATATATAATTAATATAATATATATAATATTAAAATATATATATGTGTGTTGTGGTGTGTGTTGTTTGGTGGTGTATATATTATATATATATATATATATATAATTTATATAAAATATATTATATATATAGTATATATATATATATAATTAAAATAATATTTTGATATATATTATATTTTATATTATTATTATAATTTAAAATTTTAATATATTAATATTTTATATGTGTGTGTGTTGTGTGTATGTGTGGTGGGGTGTTTGAGAAGAGAGGGAGAGAGAGAGTATGTAATTTATATGTGCAAATGTACAAATTTATAAATATTACACAATCATCATCGATCTATTTTATCCCTTTTCATATATAAAGGTACATTTTTCTTTATTATTAAAAATAATATTTTTTAAAAGTTTAATATAAGTAGATTTTATGCTTGTTTGTGTACAATATCCGAAACTAAAGTGGAATTCATGATTCATAGGAGTTATTTTATCTTTTAATATCCTGAAAACTTAGACGCCATGAATTCTTTTTACTTCATGAAGACACTCCTGGGCAGCGACGTGGCAGCAGGCGAAGCAGAAGTGCCCAGCGGAATTGCAACGGTGTTCTCGCCGCTCCTCGAGACCTCACCGCCTCCGGACTCCTGACGACTCTCCGCCCAACTGCCACTCTCCTTCAAATCACCAATTGAAATATAATTGAAATAACATCACAAAACCTAAATCCATCAGAAAACAAAGATATGTATGGTGTAGGAAAGATCTTAATTTTTCATTATATACCAGGTATAAGAGTTGAGTATTTCCACAAGAATTATCATCGATAGATAAACAATGAAAGAATGTTAAGGAAACCTATAATAATTCATACTAATAAGAAAAACATAGACCAGCTACAGTAAACTACAGTTTATGTAATTCTAATAAAAAAGCACATTCGTTAAATAAGAGTCTAACACTTCGCTTTATACCGAACTACTCTCGTCTGAGCCGAAGCATTTTTCCATTTGCTTCTCATTAGATTGTTTTGTAACTCCTATGTTTCTGACATGCGAAAGACTCTGTATTCTCTCTGTGGCGTTTTCCCCCCTCCCCTATAACTCTCCCCTCCTTCTCGACAATTATTATTATTATTATTATTATTATTATATTATTATTATTATTATTATATATAATATATTATATATATATATATATATATATATGTAATAAAATTTTATAATATATATTTTATATATAATATAATATATATATATATATATTATTGTGGGGTGTGTGTGGTGTGTATGTGTGTGTGTGTGTGTATGGGGTGTTTTTGTGGGGTGTTGTGTGGTGTGTGTGTGTGTGTGTGTGTGTGTGTGTGTGTGTGTGTGGTGTGTGTGTGTGTGTGTGTGTGTGTGTGTGTGTGGGTGTGTGAGTAGCAATAGTGTATGTATATGTATATATATATATATATATATATATATATATATATATATATATATAATATATATATATATATATATATATATGTGTGTGTGTTTGTGTGTGTGGTGTGTGTGTGTGTGTGTGTGTGTGTGTTGTGTGTGTGTGTGTGTGGGTTTTTGTGTGGGTGTGGGTATGCATGTATGTGTATTACAT
>NW_023663873.1:0-14438 GCF_015228065.2 Penaeus monodon | reverse complement strand
AGTGGAAAAACACTATAGGTTTTGGGCCACAAAATTGGCTTTTTTAAACCCTGAAATTGGTAACCATCCAAACGGGTTTTTTTCAAGGGTGAAAATTAACCTACCCCGGGAGGGGTTAAATTTTTTTTTTTTCTCTTTCCTTTTTTCTCCCCTCAAAACCCCATGGACCCCCCCTATCCCCCTCTCTCTTTTCTCCTCCCCCGCCCCCCCCCCCCTCTCTCCTCCCCCTCTCCTTCCCCCTTCTCTTCCCCCCTCCCCTCTTCTCCCCTCTCTCTCTCCTCTCTCCCTCTCTTCTCTCTCTCCCCCTTCTCTCTTCTCCTCGTCGCTCTCCTCCTCACTCGAGTTTTCCACAATGCCCTAACTGGGCTTTGGTAAAAAGAAACATGGACATGTCCAACAGGAATGTCCCACATATCGCAGGGCAAAACCCTTTTCACTTTCGCCCCTGGCTACAAAAAACTGAACTATCAGGCTCCCAAATTTTCGCTGTGGGGTGATTTGAGGGACTAAGAAAAAACCTAAAAAATCCCTACAGAGTAATTTTAAAAAAAAAATTTTTCAAGGGATTTCATGGTGGCCCCAACGCCATCAATAAAAAATTTTTTTCCAAGGTACTTCTTACATTAAATACTTTTTCATATTTTACCAAGATAAGATATCTTTGAGGATTGGGATTTTTTTCTTCCTTACCTGGTCTGATAGCCAAGGAAGTATTCCATTCCCCCATTCTTTTGCCCTTTGGAACTTGGAAAAAATTTTTCCGAAATGACAACAGGTTGACGTTCCAAGGGGAAATTGGGGTGTAGGTCGTCCAGGAAGAGACCCCAATTTTTTCTTTTTTTTTTAGATAACAAAAAAAAATTAGAATTCTCTTCATCCTTCCCCCCCCCCCACATGGAATCCCAACACGAAAGTTTTAAAGTTTGGGGGTTTAAATACACCCAACAGAAAATAGGGGTAAATTTTGGGAAAATATAATGCAGTCACCACCCTGTAATGACTCTGGCAAGTTCCTGTTTTGACCCTAGCCATTTTTTTTTTGGGCCAGCCGATTGAACTTGACCGGGCCCTTGATCAAACCCTAAAGAGAAGTTATGTTGCTAGCTTGCAGGTGCAGCACCGCTCAACACCTCCAGGACTCCCTGTCTCACAGCAATACAGAAATGCCATACATGGTAAAACCCACTGGGGGAAAGAAGGTCCTCCCTGGGTCCAAGAATGGAATGAACTAGAGGTGACTGCACCATCCCCCTCTCATAGGCCAATTGGTTGCGCCCCTGGAAGCCATTTTTTGTCTCTTTTCCTACATGGTGGACCCATCCAGTAAAATAGGTAACCCTTTGGTCCGGCCTTTTGGTAACCTTTAAGCCCCCCAACCTCGGGGAGGGGGGGGGGGGGAGATTGGACCAATATTACAGTTCAGTAAAAGATTATTGTTCCCAAGGCCCGCGGTTGACGAATGGTTTAGAGCGTCCAGAACTCAAAAAGACTTCCGGACGGCAAATCTGAATTCGAGGGTTCGAAGTCACCGGACCGCCCGCGGTTTTTTTTTTTTTCCCTTGGGCAAGGAAACTTCACCTTTGAATTTGCCCTACCCTAGCCACTGGGTGGGCCCAAGCCAGCCCAAGTCAAAGTGCTGGTCCCAAGCCCGGAATAAATAAGAGAAAATGATTACCTAAAAAAAAAAAAAAAAAAAAAAAAAAAAAAAAAGGTAAACAACCGGCAACTCCTCCGTGGAAAGGAAACTGGGGAACCCTAACCACGTACTCACTCCAAAGAGCATCACAACATGGAAAAAACTCACAATTAAGTTAATCATGCTGTGAACCACGGCGGCTCAGACCATGAACCTACCGTTAAAAAAAGAAAGAAGAAAGAAGAATATGTCCAAAATAACAGTGTGGTGCCCAAGGTTTCCCGTTTGGTTTTTTTCTATGCAATCATCAAAATACTGGTGCTCATGTGGGGTGGGGCCATCTTGTTACAGAAAACCTAATGGGATGAAGGCAATGTATGTCAATGTTTTTTTTAGAGTTATATTAAAAGTTTGTTTTTTGTTTCTTTTGGTGAGTGGCTTTTAAAAATATATTTATTATGTCATGTTTAAACAACATAAAATTTTTTACTTTTAATAAAAGATAGGAAAAAAAAAACTAGCCTATGACAATGAGTTTTTTTTAATTTATTTTTGGGGTTTTTTGGAAAAAAAAAAAATGTTTTAAAACTTCCCCCAAACTTGCCCAAACACTTGAAAACTCAAATTGAGGACCGGTCATACGTTATATCGCCAAAAAACCTTAGTGTGTTTAAACGTCCAGGTAATTTGTTGGGAAATGGGGCTCGAAAATTTTTTAAAATTTTTTAACAGGGGGGTAAAAGCCCTTTTTTCTCAGGGGGGGGGAGAAAGGAGGAAATAATGCAGCTTGGGGGATTTAATTTCATTTTTTTGAAAAAAACCAGGGAAGGGAGGCAGTTTGGCCCTTTTGGGTTTGGGCCAACAGGCAGGTTCCAAATTCCTTGGGGCGAGGGGGATAAAAAAGGGGGTCTTTTTTTGGCGAAGGCCTAAGGGGGTTTTTGGGGGGGGATTTCCCAAAAAAAGTGACCACCTTGTTTTTAAATTCTTGTGTGGGAAAAAAACCATTAATGTTGCAGAAGTGGGAGAGAATGAAAAAGGGAAATATTGAAAAAAAAAATTTTTTACAATTAAAAAAAAAAAAACAGTGACCGGCTTAAATGAATTAAGCCAATGAATCTTAGGAAAACGTCTTCTATGGGAATTTCAACCAAACGGTTCCCCAAAAACTCATTTCATTTTTTAAATTTTTTTTTGTTTTTAATAGGGTTGTAAAGGGTGGGGTTGCCTTCCAAGTACCATTTAAATAGCCGCCCCGCCCGGCCAAGGCCCCGCCCAGAAGTACTCCCGCCAAAAAAAACCGACAATGGGGGACTATTTTCGAGCACCAAATTTTTTTCCAGGGTCCCCTTGGAAAAAAACCTTTTCTTTTGTGAAATTTTCCCTCGTCATCGTTTTCTTTTTAGGGACTAAACCTTTTTCTTCCATTTTTTTTTCGCATCTATTTTTTTTTATATTAATTTTTAAAATTAATATATATTATAATATATTTTTATATTATATATAATTATATATATATTATTTTATACATTATAATATATAAATTAATATAATTATATAATATATATAAAATATATATTATAATATAATATAATAAAATATATTTTTATAAACTTTAAATGTTATTATTAATTTATTATATATAAATTATAATATAAAATATTATATGTAAATATAATATATAAAAAAATTTATATATATATATATATATATATTTTATATAAAAAAAAATATATGTTTAATAAATTATTATACGTAAATTTAATATATGGAAATTTAATTATTTAATTAAATAAATTTTTAAATAAAAATTTTTTTTTTAAAATTTTTTTTATATTAAAAAAAAAATTTTTATAAAAAATAAAAAATTTTTTTAATTAAATATTTATTAATAAAAAAATTTTTTATATATTTAATAATATATTAAATATTTAAATTTTTTATATATAAAATATATTATATATTATAAAAAATTTTATTTTAATAATTAATATTATATTTTATTATTATTTTAAAATTAAAAATAAATTTAAATGGGGAAAAAATTTAAATAAAATTTTTTAAAATTTATATATTTTTATATTATATATAAAAAATTTTTAAATAATTTTTAAAATCTTTATTTAGTATAAAAAAAAAATTTTTTATTAAAATTTTTTAAAATTATTTAATAAAATAAATTAATTATATTTTATTTTATTTTATTAATATTTAATTATATTTTTTAAAATAAAAAAAATTTAAAAATGTTTATTTAAAATAATTTTATAAATTTATTTATATTAAAAAAATTTTGTATGTATATAAATTATTTAATATTTATATTATAATTTATTTAAATCTATATTTTTATTTTTAAATATTATTTAAAAAAATTTTATATATATATTATATATATTATATAATATTATTTATTAATATTATTATTATATGTTAACTTATATATATATTTAAAATTATATATTCTAATATAATTATATATTATATATATGTTGTTGTGTGTGTGTGTGTGTGTGTTGTGGTGGGTTGTGTTTGTATGTTGTGGTGTTAAAATTATAAAAATATATGTTATACACAACCCCCACAACACCCACAAACACACCACCCACCACAACAAACCACAACCCAAAATTATAATATATTATATATATAGATTTATTTTTAAATATAAAAATAATAATAATTATTTATATAATATATAATAAACATTATATATATATATATTTATTAAATAATATTTAAAAAAATTATAATATATGTATATTATACTATATAGAAATTTTTATAATTATATATATAATAATATATATTATAATATAATAATATTTATATATTATTATTGTGTGGGTGTGTCGGTGTGTTGTTGGTGTGTCGTGTTGTTTGGTGTGGTGGTGGTGTTGTGTGGTGTGTGTGTTGTTGTGTGTTTGTGTGGGTGGTGGTTGTGTGTTGTGTGGTGTGGTGGGTGGTGTTGTGTTACCTATATACTAAATGATATTCTATAATAGATTAGTTTATGTCGTTTTTATTGTTGTGTTTGGGGGTGTTTTGTGTTGTTTGTGTGTGTTGTGTTGTATAGGGTGCTTTTATATATGAAAAAAATAATCAAATATTACCCCACACCATTATTTATTATTTAATTTATATATATATTGTTTATATTTAATATATATATTATATATATATATATATTACATTATCTATTATTAATATATCTATATATTAATTATATATGTTAAAAAAAAAAAAAAATATTATATGTGTAAATATTATTATAAAAATTATATATATATATAAATAATATTATTATATATATTATATAATATTATAATATAATATATATATAAAACTATTTTTTTTACATTAATAATATATTATATATATATATTAATACTATATATACTAATATTATAATGTTATATTAATAATATATATTGGTATAAATATATATTTATTTATTAGAAATAATATAATATTATAATCAAAAAAATATATATATATTCTTATATATAATATATCTAATATTATATATAATATATATTTATTTTTATTATAGATATTATATAATGTTATTGTAACACACTATATTTCACCATTATTAATTATGAAAAAAAAAAATATAAATATATATATATATTTATAATAATATATTATTATATATATAAATATCTATTATATATAATATAAATATAATTAATTTTTATATTTTTTTCCATATAACATTATTTAACATATTTTACCAACCCAAAATTTTACATGCATTGTTTTGTGTTGTGGTTTGTTGTGTGTCGTGGTGTTTGGTGGTGTATTGTGTGTGTTGTTTTATTGGTGTGGGTGTGTATTTATTTATTATATAATATATTATATATTAATATATATTATATAGATATATGGTGTGGTGTGTTGTGGTGTGGGTGTGTTTGTTGTGTGTTGTGTGGTGTGTGTGTTGTGTTGTGTGTGTTGGTGTGTGTGTTGGGTGTTTTGTGTGTGTGTGTGTGTGGTTTTTTGGTGTGTGTGTGTTGGTGTAATATAATTATTAAATATAATTTATTATTATATTATATTAGTATATTATATATATATATTAATATATTATATAAATATATATATTAATATATTATATATATTATAATGTGTGGGTTGTGTGGTGGTTGTGTTGGTGTGGGGGTGTTGTGTTGTGTGTTGTATTGTGTTGTATGGTGTGTGTCTGTTGTGGTTGTGTGTGGGTTGGTGTTTTGGTGTGTGTGTGGTGTGTGTGCGAGGGGAGGGTTTTGTGGTGTGTGTTGTGTCATGTGTGTGGGTGTGCGTGTGTGTGTGGTGTGTGGTTGTTGTGGGTGTGTTGTGGGTTGTGTGTGTGGTGTGTGTTTGCGTGTGTTGGTGTTGTTGGTTGTGTGGTATTGCCAAAAAGTAATTTTTTTTCATTAATGTATATAAAGGGAGATGTTATATTTGTATATCTAGGGGGGGGGGGGGGGGGGACACAACACACAACACACACAAAACACCAAACAACCCCACACAACCACCCCCCCCCAACCCCAACCACACCCAACATATATATATATAAATATATGTATTATATAAATTTATATATTATATATATTATTATATGTAATATATTATTAATAAATAAATATATATATTACTTACCAGTTTTTTACTATATATATTAACAATATTATAAGTTAATATAATATATATACATTTTATATATTTATATATATATATATTTATTATATTATTATATTTACCATTTATATATTTATAATAACATTATATATAATATAGTTTAAATATTATTTATATAAAAAATTAGAATATAATAAATTTAATTTATTGTGTGGTGTGTGTGTTGTTGTGGTGTTGTGTGGTGTGTGTGTGTTGGTGTGTGGGGGGGGGGTGGGCCTGTGTGTTGGGTGTGGTGTGTGTGTTTGTTTGTTGTGTTTGTGTGTTGTTGTGTGTGTGTGTGTGTGTGGTGTGTGTTTGTGTGTGGGTTGTGTTGTGTGGTGTGTGTGTGTGTGTGTGTGTGTTGGTGGGGAGTGTGGTGTGTGTTGTGTGGTTTGGGTTGGTGAGTCTGTGTGGTGTGGTGTTATACATTATAATATATATATATAATTATTTATATATTTAATATATAATATATTATATAACTTAATAAATATAATTTTATAATAAAGTATATGTTATATATAATTTACGTATGTGTGTTGTAATTTAAGTTAATATATATATTATATATATATATATTAATATAAATTATATATAATTTTTATTATTTTTAATTGTATTATTGTAAATACATTTTTAATTTATAAGATATTATATATTATAACATATTATTTAATATATATATAAGATATATTATATATGGTGTATAGTAATATATTATATTAAAATATTATTAATATAAATAATAATTATATTATTTTTTTACATTATAATTGATATATATTATCTATATATAAATATATAATTATTACATTATTTTATTATATTTATATTATTGTAACATTTGTGTTTATATATTATTATAAAACCATATATATATATGTTATTATTTTGACAATATAGATATGAAATAGATAATAATTAATATAAATATAATATATATTATTTTATTCTTATATTATATAATATTAGATATATAGTATATTATCTGTGTGTGTGTTTGTGTGTTGGTTGGTGTGTTTTATGATGTAAAAATAGGTTTATGTATTACCAAACTTTATTATGTAAATATATTTAAACATGATATATATATTATATTAATATTATTATTATATATGAATATATAGTATAGGATTATATATATATATATTATCAATATTAGATTATATTTATAATATATCATATGTTTTATATAATATAAGATATTTATATATATAGTACAGTATAATAATATATTTATATCGGTATTATATTATATATAATATATATGATAAAAATATATTTTAACATTGAAAAATAAAAACATTATTTTTAATATATATATATATAATAAAATGATAATTATATATATATATTATATTTTATGATATTAATTATATAAGATATATAGATAATTATTTTAACCACAATACATTGATAATTTGGTATTAATGGGATAAATATTTTTTACCATACTAATTATTAAAATATTGATATAATTTATATTTATTTTATATATATATCTTATTATATTCTTCTATAGATATATAGTTTATAGATAATATGAATTAAAATCTAAAAAAAATTATAATAATATATATTATTAGATATTTTATTAATAAATAGATAATTAAATAATATATATATATATTATTATATTATATATATATGTGGTGTGTGTGTGTGTGTGTGTTGTGTGGGGTGTGTGTGTGTGTGTGTTGTGGTGTGTGTGGTGTGTGTTGTATGTGTGTGTATGTGTTTGTTGTGTGTTGTGTGTGTGGTGTGTGTTGTACATGTACACCCACATATTAGGTATATATCTATAATTATATTATATATTATATAATCTAAGATATTATTATATTATTTATTATAATATAATAATTTATAGATGGTAATATAGATAATTACATATTATATATATTATATTAGAAATAGAAATAATAGTATACATAATATATACAGAATGATTTTTATGTTAAATATGTTTAGATTTATAATATATTATATATATTATATTATTATATATCATAATATAGTTTTATAATATTATTATTTAATGTTTATATTTCATAATATTATTTTAAATCTTATTTAATGGGCACAACATGATTTGTATTTGTAAGTGGTATTTAATATATATATATAATAATAACATAATTATAATATTTATATAATAATATTATATTAAATATTATAATCTAATATAGAATATAGTATATACCATTATATATTTTTATTAATATGATATTATATAAATTAATATAATGGGTTATATAATGATATTATTATAATATATTATATATATTTATTATTTTAGGTGATGTATTATATATTAAATATTATTTTTATATTATATATATTATTAGGATATAATATCTATTATTTTTTTACAGATATAAAATTTATAATATGTAGATATAATAATATGCACACATTTATGTATTGGTATATAATATATTTATATATTATTAATTATATATATAGATTATTATAATGGTATATGTATACAATAATATATTTTTTGTTAATATTATGATATTATATAATAGAGATAATGATAATAATAAATTGGTATTAATTACATAATAATATATTAATAGATATTATTAAAATGATATTATATATAATATATATAGTATATATGATTATATTATTATATGTCCACACACACACACACCACCAAACCCACATTTGGTACCACCACCCACCCACCACAAAACACCCCACCACTCACCACCACTTTAGTAATATATATAATTTAATATATTATATATAATATTATATATAATTATAATATTATATTATTTATTATATTTATTATATAAATATATATATTATTATATTTATTTTATATTTTTTACATTATAATATGGTGGGTGCTTTTTCACGCGCATTGGGGTTGGATGTGAAGGCGATTGTGTGGGTAGCCTAGGTTGTGTTAAAAAGGCTTTTCATTGCTTTCTCGGCTTTGGAGGGTTTTCCACCCCCTGGCTAGATCCCAGTGCGAAAAAAAAAAGGAGGCGCCTTTTGCATAAAAAAAAGTCTTCCCTGGCCCAGGGTCACAGCCTCTCTATTTTTTTTCATTCCAAGGGGGGGGACTTTCTGTTAGTTGCTCCTCGTGGGCCAACCCATGGGTAAAAACTGGGCAACCTTTTTCGGCCAGGCTAAAAACTGTTGGGGATCTTGGAAGGCCCAGCAGTAGGGCCCTAGAGGTATGGAGGTATGGCCACCGGCGGTGGGGGGGGACCCACCCGCTTCGGCTCCGTACAAAACTTCCTCGGTCCTAGCTAAACCCTGGGGTAAGGGGGCGGGCTCGGGGGAGGTGGGGCCCTTTTGCCACTCCTCCTTTCCCCACCCAGGAAAAGGATTTTTTCCTCCTTGTTTCAAAAAAAAGTTCTTTTAGGGATTAAAATAGGAAAAAAAATTGCTGGGGGGGAGGGGTGGTACGGTCCCTCCACTAAGGGCCAAAAGTAAGCGGGGCGGTGAAGTTTCCCGCTGGGGAGGGGCAAAAAATGTTTCGGGGGGGGAGGATTGGAAACGGAGAGTTTTTAAACCTCGTTCCCCGCCGTTTGGCGCCCCGGGGGGGAGGCTCCACACCCACCCATTTTTGAAGGCTTGTGGGGGGGCAAAAGGGGGGGCCGAACCAGGGGCGGATGGGGCGGTTACCACAGCTGCCGAACACCCCCTTTAGTTGGGCTGTGCGGCGGGGGGGGCCGGCAGAGGGTGGCGTTTGGCACCCTGGGAAGTTTGGACCACCAAACCCGGAGGCTTAAAATCTTTCAAAGGGAGGTGCTTTTCTGGGTTAGGGGGGCAACTTGGGAAAAAACATCCGGGTCCTTGCAGCAAAGAGGAGCCAGTTTTTACCTCTGCTATTTGCAAGGGGAAATTTTTGAAAGTCGGAATTGGGAGTTGGGAGGTGGGCTGCGGCTCTCCAGAGGTGAAGAAATGGGAAACCCTGGGGTAAGCGGGGGCCACGAATTTCAGTGTTGGGGGTTACAACCCTTACTACTGGTCGGGGGGGCCGCAGGGCAGGCGGATGGTCCCACCACTCCAGGGGTTGTTAAGCCATAGCCATTTCTCCAGTAGGGAAACCTTCCAGGGGGGCCCTCGGTAAAAAGGTTTTGGGAAGGGTGACCCCCCCACGGTTGAATGAGTGGTATTATGGCATGGAGGGGGGGAATGAAAAAGCATGCTTTTGGTTTTCTCATGTCTCGTATTGCGTATTACGCTCCCTTAACCCGATGTATGGGCAAAAAAAAATTGATTGTTTGAAAAGCAGGGTTTTTTTTTCTATGGCCAAAACTGGCATTCTGGTGGCCAGGACGAATTGCCCCCGGCGAAAGATTTATTTCGGGGCCAGTTTGGGCGACCCTTCAAATGCGGTATCCGGCTGGTGACCGGAAGGCAGGGCTTGCGAGATGTTTTGGTTTCGGCCCCCCATTGGGGGCTCGGGCACTGGAGTCCCCACCCAGCGGAAAAAAATAGGCGTCCTTCTCCAGTGGATTTTTTTTGATTGGGTCCCAGGGGGAAAAAATGAGGAATTCTTGGCTCTGGGTACCCAAGTCGCTTCCCAAAAAAACCCGCACGCTGGGGGACTTAGGTTTTTACCAGCGATAGGGGTACAGGTGGGCCAAGGGGGAAAAGATTCGGAAACACCCACATTTCTTGTTAGCCACGCGATGGGAGGGACATCCTCCAGGCACTTGCTTGAGTTTTTTCCGAAGTTTCCTTTTTAGGGTTTTAACGAGTTCTGCCAGAGGTTCGGGGCCCAACCGGACCCATTAGGGGGGGGATGGGTTTGTTGGGGCTACCATTGCGGGGGTTACACCTTTCAAAAAAAAAAAACAACTTTCCCCGTCCCTCCCAAGGGACCAACCCTAAAGGTGGTTTTTCACCGAGGAAAAAAAAGGGGGGGGGGGGGGACTTAAGGGGGAGGGAGGGGGGGAGTTGTGGGGGCCCCAATGGGGTTTCCACCCATTGCCAGTCTCTGGGGACCGAAATTGCACAGAAAAAACAAAACCCAAAAAACAAAAAAAAAAACCCTTGGGACGGGGGACCCCAGTTGCTTCTGTGGGGGAGGTGTCTTTCAAAGGTTGGTTAAACCACTCGAAGGCAGGCTCAGGGGAGGGTTTTCTAGGGAGGGGAGATTTAGAGAGACTTGTAGTTGGGTGACCAGAATCCACACCAAACGAAAAGTAGTTGTATTAATGAGATTAAGATAGTGCACACAAGAGCTTCATGGACCAATGATTTCTAAAGGTGAAGCACTTTGTGAGGGATGCTAAAAGCCATTAAGGGCGCACATATAGTAGAAAGTGTGCAACATTCTCAAACAAAGATGTATGTACTCATCTCCCCCATATACATTGAAAAATGTATTGGGAGGTTGTGACATAGAGGGTCTTATTAGTTTCCTTATGGAGACTAAGATTTTCAATAAAATTTGAATTATGCATAATGTTTATTCCATAATTTTATACACTTGGCGCATAATATTTGTACTTCGATTTTAATATATTATTACTATTTGTAAGATATTTATTAATAGACTTTAAGTTTAAAATATTTTAAGATTTCTATATAGCAAGGTATTTGCCACTAATGACCTTAGCGTTGATACGGCAGATAATTTGAAGTATTCAATCAATCCCGGGTTCAAGATGGAATGAAACAGGGTTCAGTGCACCATCCCCTCTCATGGGTCTTGGTGCATCAGGAAGCCATTTTGTCTCATATCTCACTGGTGACTCCTCCAGTATGGGTAGTCCTCTGGTCCGGTTTAACAGGTCATTGGGACCTCAGGACCCCTCACTGCGACAAGGTGGCTCCTGTTAGGGAGGGCGGGTTAGAACCGAGATTGAGGGTTGTTATATCTTGATTTCAGAGCTCTTAATGAATGTATTGAGGACGATACCGATACCCCTTGCCAAACATAAATTCTATCCTGCAAAGGCTAGGTAGGAGTCGTTTCTTCTCATGTTTGGACCTCAGAGATACTGCTGACCCCCGCCAGTGGTGAGAAAAAGGACATTTTCCACTATGGATAGCCACTATAAACTTATGAGGTTGCCTTTTGGGCTGAAAAGGACACACTTTTTTTTCTAGAGGATATTGATCAGGTCCTGTCTGGTCTGGGGATGTGGGTTTTGTTTATTTAGACGACATCACAGTTTTAGGAGACACATGGGAGCTTTAGGTCGTCTTTAACAGAGTAATCTCTCTCAAACTTACTAATTGTTATTTTTAAAGTCCAAAGTTGAGTATTTTGAACTTGTGATTAGTGAGAAAGGTATTAAACCACAAAAGAAAAAGACTGAAGCAATGAAGAGATGTCTGCAACCTATAATTTTGAAAGAGCTCCAGGCGTATATCGGCAGGACTAACTGCTAAAGATGGGAAAACGAAACTAACGTGGACACAGGAAGCATTCCACGAGCTGCATACAGTATGTCTGAGAATATAATGTTAAAATTCCCAAAAATTTCCCCATCCATTTGTGTAAGATACAGATGCAAATAAGACATCGATTGAGGGGGCTCTCGAACAGGAGCATAATAATAGAAGCCTTAGACCACTGTCTTATTTCAATCGACAGTTAGAAGGTGACGAGTTAAATTATTCTACTGTAGAGCGAGAGGCATTGGCGATAGTATATGGGTTAAAGATAAATAGAACTTTGATTCAGGGATTTCCAGTTTTAGTTCATTCCACCCATAGCCTCTTCTTTATTTTCTTGTCTGTAGAGATGGAAATGAAAGACTAGCCAGGTGGCGTATGTCGATAGCAGAGTTGATATTTGCATAGAGTACTTCCCGGGCAAGGACAATTATTTAGCAGATGCGCTGTCATGAAACCAGAGCAGCTGATCTCCCAATAGACGATTTATTTGTTGGGTGGTTGCTCGCCAAGCTACTAAATCTATTATAGGCATAAATCACTTGATATTCCGAGGTCAGAAATGGTATGTTGCAGTGACAGTAGTCCACCTGAGATCATAAACATATGGGGACTAGATAGTTATGAAATTCATAAGATAAAAAGACCCACTTTGGGGTCGTGTTAAAAATGATCTATGAGGTGAAGGTGACCTCACTGGGAGAATAGAAAATGATCGGGTAGACCTGAGGGATATAATATGTTTTAAATTAGCCTTTTAGAATGGTCTTTCGAATGGTGATACCAGAATGTATCAGAGTTTGAGCCTTAAGGTTAGCTCACTCGATTCTGTTGGAGGGCATAGGGGTGTCTTTGGTGACCTTAAAGATACTGAAATTATTTGCATTTTTTCCAAACATGAAGAAATTAGTAAAGGAATATTGTTCATTTTGTAAACATTTGTTTGTGTTGTAAGCCAGGCAAACATATGCCTGGTCCCTCTTAAGATATAAAGTTTCAAGAGCATGTCCATGTGGGTATAGCGGTCTGTATTCGGAATCTGAGTGTTTTCGTTATATTCCAGTAGAGAATGCGTTTATAAAATACCTCTTTGCAGTTTCATTAAAGTTAAGGATTCATTAGAAGTCGTGAGGGCATTTGCCAAACGGCTTCATTTACAAAGAGGGGGCCCCGTCAAATCATTTCTGATTGGAGAAATGAGTTCAAAAACAAAAATATATAAAACTTTTACAAAAGAAAATGAGAAACAAAATTTCTATTACTTCAAGCTTTAGGTGGACAAGTGGGAAAAAGTAAATGGTATAATAAAAAAAGATTTTATGTGAAATGGTCTGGGGGGAACCCGTCAATGTGGGTTCAAATGTTACTTCTGGCAGAATTAGCTTACAATTCATGGGCTCAAACATTTTTAAAAAATACAAAAAATGTATTGAAGAAGATATCCAGAGAAGGCCAAGGGATCGACCTTTATGCCAAGCCTTCACAAATCGTGGAAGGAGACCTACTATATCTTTAAAGCTACTCCTAAGGGGGGGGGGGTGAGTGAAAGGGTGGGGCCATGGGGAATGGAAAAAAATCAGTGATGAATTTAAAATCAAGGGAATTGTTGACGGGAAAGAATGCAAAGAACGAGTTGATAAGTTGAACTTAGAAATGTCATTAGCAAGGGGTCAGGCCCACAATATAGAGAAGGTGTACCCAACAGAGAGAAAAAAAAATTTAAGCAGAATTTGAGGATGACAGTAGTTTGGAATATTCAGAG
>NW_023663872.1:0-14438 GCF_015228065.2 Penaeus monodon | reverse complement strand
GATTTTTGACTTTTTTCCATTTAGCAACAATATTGGAAAGTTATGAGTAATAAAAAAAAATTTTTATTTTTTTCCCACAATACAAAGATGTATTTGTTGGGTTTAGATTGCGTCTTCGTAAAAATAATGTTTTTCTGACGAAGCCAAATCAAAAAGGGTAAAATACTCTCTTGTTTTATGAAATATTCTTCCATTCAAACTTTTATACTTTGTCAATATAAACGGGTTAAACAGTTTGATTTAAAATTCTTTTCTTTTTAACGGTGGTTCATGTCTGACCGCCTGGGTCCAGCATGAATTTAAATTTGTAGTTTTTTGTTGTATGCTCTTGATGGTAGTTATTTCCCCATTCCCTTTTTCCAGGGAAAGTTGCCGGTTTTACCTCTTTTAGGAAATCTTTCTCCTATTTTACCGGGGCTTGGGCCCACACTGTTGGGGCTGGCTTGGCCACCCGGGGCGGGTGGGCAATCAGGTGGTTCCTTCCCCACGGAACAACCGCCGGGCCGGTGATCAACCCTTGCCTCAGATGCCGTCGAACCGTCCGCCCTCAACCATTCGGCCCCGCGGCCTTACGTCAGGGGCGTCCATAATTTTTCTTGGGGAAATTTAGGCGGTTTTCCCATTCCCTTTCCCCCGCCCGGTTTTTTTTTTTTTTTTTTTTTTTTTTTAACTTTTATGATTTAGAATTTCCCCTCCCCCAAAAAATCTCTTTGTATGTCCCCATTTCACCTTTTCGGGAAAGGGGGAATGAGGGGGGAATGGCTCTCTGCCTTCGATGTAGAGGAAACCCCAGCTTTCCCCCCAGGAGGTTCGACATAACACACGGGGAAAAATCTTTGGAAAAAAATAGAAAAATTAGAGGGGTTTACTCCGGGGAAAGCGTGTAAGGGGGTTTTGGAAATTTTTTTCCCCTTTCTCCCCACTATTTTTTTTCGTGTCCTTTTTTCCTTTCGTTTGGCCTAAAAACCCTGGGATTAGGCTGAACCCAAAGATAGTTTAAACACACAACACACACATGCACACCATACACATAAACACAAAAAAACACAAAACACCTCATATATACATATATTATATTATATATATAATATATATATATATATATTAATATATATGTGTGTTTGGGGTGTTGTGGTTGTGTGTGTTTGTGGTTTGTTGGGGTTTTATAAAAACTTAATATAATAATAATATTGTGTGTGTAGTATATTATATTTATATATATTATATATAAAATATATTATATTTTTTTAATTATTAATTATATATATAATTTTATTTTTAATGTATGTATATACATACAGCCACCACACACACACACAATTTTATCTAAAAATATATATTTAATATTATAATAATTTTATATTTATATATTATATTTATATATATAAAATAATATATATATATATATTATATATATTATATATATATTTTTTATATTTTTCTATATTATTATATATTTATTTATTTATTTTTTTATTTTTTCATTTAAAATGCTATAACATAAAAAATTTAAACACCATATTCAGAATCTTATATATAACACATATATCACACACACATATTATATATATATATTATTTAATTTTTATTTATATATTATATAATATATTATATTTATATATAATATAATTATTTGTGTGTGTGTGTGTGTGTGGTGTGTGTTGTGGTGGTGTTGTGTGTGTGTGTGTGTTTTGGGGTTGTGTGTGTATGTATATTTTAAATTTATATTATTTTTTTTAATTTTTTTTTTTTTTCTTTATTTATTTTTAATTATTTTTTATTTTTATTTTTATTAATTTTTTATTTGTGTGGGGGGTTTGTGTGTGTTTTTTATTTTTTTTTTTTTTATTTTTTTTTTTTATTTATTTTGTGGTGTTGTGTGTGTGTGTGTGTGTGTGTGTGTGTTGTGTTGTGTGGTGTGTGTTGGGGTTTTGTGGTGGTCCTCTTCTTTTTGGGGGGAACTTTGTTTTTATTGGGGGGCTGGACCCCTTAGGGAATGACCCGTCGGTCCGCGTTGTTCGTGAGGCCAAGTCCTGTCTCACCTTTTTAAGTTTTTGTTTATTAACAATGACACCGGGTTTTTGCAGAACAGTGCGCATAACAGAACCGTCTAATTTATATGTTGCTGTCGGCGTACCAAACTATAAATATCCCGCGTTCTTTTAATTCTATGTCCCCATCCCTCGATGTGCTATATTCGTTGTGTTACTGATCTGTAACGGCTTCTTAATTTTGTTAAACACTTTACTCGTGCTTTTTATATCTTTGTTCTGTTATTTTATTAGATTTCAAATCATTAATGCACATGCTAGCTCTTCTGTTGTAAGCCTTGGTATATGTGCTAATTAATAATCGATCATCAGTATGGTTTTGGCTTTTATAGTTTCCGTGTTATAATAATCTCTATTATACAGTTTATGATTCTTTTTTTACATATTGCCGATTTTAGAGTAATGTATTAAGTATGCAAAGGTAGAAGTATAAAGCAATCATCGGATAGCAAAGTATGTACAAAAATCACCTCATCCAGACATGATAATCCCATAACACACCAGAAAGATACTTTTATCTTGAATAACCTATACTGTAATACAGTATGATAAATAAGGTCAACTTAAAAACATAAAGGTAAATTACGTATCACAACCCGCTCCGCGACCAACCGAAAACATAGTCACCCTCCTTCCACAATTCTGTCCAGTACGTTCTCACTCCTCCTTCGGCCTTACTCCCATCTAACCCATTCTGATCTACAGACCGAAACTCGAACGCGAACAACCCCAATGTATTCTTCATCGCAGCCACTATAAGTATGCTGTACACCTGCTACTGAAGGTCTGCGTCAGTCGAACGAAGGGAGATCAGTCAGATCAGAGTACGGCACAACATTTTGCAGAAAATTCTCTCCTCAAGCTCATGAAATCAGTATTTTCTTCTCACCTTACAAACCTAAAAAATGACAATGGTAATTAGCAAACCAGACCAAGGGACGAGTTGTTTAGTTTAAACCAATGTGACTACAAACAAAAGATGATAGCTATTCTCAACGACAACGAAATTTTCAGCTGACTTACGCTGAAGTTCACCCGTTTCCTATATCTGGACGACGCATTAATAGAACTGCTTTCGTACTGTGAATCTTCCATCAGTGAAAACGACCTCCAACTTCCTAGGACTATCCGCTCCAGACTGATACATTATGGAATGACCAAGTGTTCACAAACCAATATTTACCTTTAAGTCCTATCAGTTCGTCAACTGGCATTTTCCATTTTACATAGAATGCATTTTTCCCCATTATCACTCCTATACACTAATCCTATACTATTGATAATTTCACGTCCTTTGCTAAAGAAATCGCAACCCTAAACCATCTACACCCCTTCACAAGCGAATTTTTATAATCTTGAATCACGGTACACACATATGCCCCTACAAGATACCCAAGAGTGTTATAGCTACACCCTGACCTGTTTTCCCTGAACATACTTGGGATTAAGTAAGGCTAACTTCAAAAAAAAAAAATGACTATGTAAATCACAGCTCCATTCAGATTTTGTATCTGCGATCCTGTATAGCCAAACAGATGGTGAAAGCACGGTATCATGACACAAACTGTTTAGAACAATGCCCGCCAGACCTCAAATTCAATATTATCGTAGGTACATCGACGCAACTTTTTCTGCTCTTTATAGACACTCCCACTAACCATTTTGGCATATCTGAATTCCGAGCACCTTTGTCTCAAATTTACATGTGAAATGCGATAAACAACAAATTGTCCTTTTTAGACCCGTAGTCCACGCAATATCAACGGCATCTTTCATGTAAGTTTTAAACCAAACCTAAAAAAACCAACCTTCACTGCCGGGTCGCCTACACTTCCTCAGTTTTACCTCATATATTTACAAAAGTAATCAGTTAAAACTCACTAAGATCACAAGGGCTAATTTGGTGCAGCAACCAAAGATTGTTATTTCTGAGGAAAAAAAAAACATTACAGATTTTTGATTAAAGAAGCAAACCTTTTCTCTGTAATGAAATTCTTACCACACATTCTTTACTGTCAAAGAGACGCATAAGTATGTAAAACTACCAATATGTTGGGCGATTAAAGCTAGGACTCAGGAAACATTTAAAAAACTTACGCAAATAACTACTCTCCCTTCCTCTCCCGATTAAGTTTTACCTTTGGTTTCAGACCCCAATATTGTACAAGTCATGAAACAAATCATGACTATAGTTCTGACTTGTGTTTTTAATGGTTTATATTTGTTTACCTGTCTTAGCTTGCCAGCTAGGTACGTGATCCGCCTCACGATGGCTACGTCACCGCAATCTTCGATACACAAATGTAAATCGCTTCAGGAATGGACTTCCGCTGAGCACACATCCTTCTCGGCAATAAGAGTATATTCACTTTTAAACACTCATACCTCATATATATATATATATATATATATATATATATATAAATATTATATTTACATATATATATATATATATATATTTGTGTGTGTGTGTGTGTGTGTTGTGTGTGTGTGGTGTGGTGTGGTGTGTGTGTGTGTGTTGTGTGTGTGTTTTTGTGTTTGTGTGTGTGTGGTGTTTATATATGTGTGTGTGTGTGTGTGTGTTTGTTGGTGTGTGTGTGTGTGTGTGTGTGTGTAGATATATATTTAAATCTATATATATATATCTATATATATATCTTATCCACACACACACACACACACACTACCACACACACACCACACACACACACACCTATATAAACACACACACACACACAACACAAACACACACACACCACACCCACACACACACACACACACACACACACACACACACACACACACACACACACATATATATACTAATACTCTAGATACTAATATATATATATATATATATGTTTATATAGATATATTTATATATATGAGGTATGAGTGTTTAAAGTGATATACTCTTATGGCCGAGAAGGATGGTGTGCTCCGCGAAGTCCATTCCTGAAGGTTACATTTGTGTTCGAAGATGCGGTGACGTACCATCGTGAAGGCTAGTCCACTTACCTACTTGGCAGCTCCGACCAGGAACAAATATCCCATTAAAACACAAGTCAAACTATAGTTCATTATTTTGTTTCATAACTTTGCTACATATTGGTGTTACTGAAAACAAAGGTACACTTTAATCGGGAGAGAAGGAGAGTAGTTATTCTTAAGTGTTTTAAATGTTTCTGATGTCTAGCTTTAATCGCCCACATATGGTAGTTTTACATACTTATGGTCTCTTTTGACAGTAAAGACTGTGTTGTTGAGAATTTCTTACAGAGAAAAGGTTGGCTTCTTTAATCAAACATCTGTAATGTTTTTTTTTTTCCGCGAATACAATTCTTTGTTGTTGCTGCACAAATTGTAGCCTTGTGATCTAGTGAGTTTGTAACGTGATTCTGGTTTTGTTTTTGTGTTCTTTTGTAAATATATGAAGGTAAAACTGGGAAGTGTGGCAGAGGCCAGTGAAGGTGGTTTATGTAATACTTTACATGAAAGATGCCTTGAGATTGGTGACTACGGCGTCTAAAAGGACAATTTGTTTGTTTTAATCGCATTTTCACATTAATTTGATACAAAGTGCTCGGAATTCAGATATCAAAAATGGTTTTTACGTGTGGAGTGGTCTAAAGAGCCAGAAAAGTTTCGTCGATGGCCGACGGTAATATATGGATTTGAGGTCTGGCCGGCATTGTTTCTAACCAGTTTTGTTCATGATAACCGTGCTTTCACCATCTGTTGGCTAACAGGGATCGTCAGATACAAATCTGAATGAGCTGTGATTTTACATCTTCATTTTTTTTTTTGTTGTTTGTTGCCCTTACTATCCAAGTATGTTCAGGGAAACAGTGTCCGGTGTTAGCTATAAACTCTTGTGGTTCTCTTTTAGGGCATATGTTTGTACAGTGATTCATATAAAATTGCTGTGAACGGGTTGTTAGATGTTATGGGGTGCGATTTCTTAGCAAAGGCGTGGAAATTATCAATATTATATGGATTAGTTGTTAATAGGAGTGATAATTGTGGAAAAAATGCATCATTGTTAATGAAAATGCAGTTGACGAAATGATATGACTTAAAGAATATTTTGGTTTGTGACATTGGGTCTCCATCATGTATCAATGTCTGGAAGCCGGAAGCTGGAAAGTTGTAGGTGTTTCACTGATTGAAGATTACAGTATGAAAAGAAGAAAAGGAAAACGAATCGTCTATTAATGCGTCCGTCCATATCTAGGAAAACGGTGAATACTTCAGCTTTAGTCATCTGAAAATTTCGTGTGGTCGTTGAGAATAGCTTATCATCTTGTTTGTTTGTAGTACATTTGGTTAGAAATAACAACGCGTCCCTTGTCTTTGCTAATTACCATTGTCATTTTTTTATGTTTTGTACAGGGATAAAGAAAATAACTGATTCATGATCTTTGAAGAGAGAATTTCTGAAAATGTTGTTGCCCTTTACTCTGACCTGAGCTGATCTCCCTTCCGTTTCGGAACTGACTGCAGACCTCAAGCCAGGTGTACACAACTTTATAGTTGCTGCGATGAAGAATACTGGGTTTGGTTCGCGTTCGAGTTCGGTCTGGTCGCTCAGAATGGGTTAGAAGGGAGTAAGGCCGCAGAGGTAGGATAACGACTTTGGACAGACTTGGTGGAAGGAGGTGACTATGGGTTTTCGGTGGTCGTCGAGGCGGGGTTGTGATACGTAATTTCCTTTATGTTTTGAAGTTGACCTTATTTATCATCCTTTATTCCTTATAGGTTTATTTCAGATAAATATTCTTTCTGTGTGTTATGTGAAATTATTGTTTTCTGATGAGGTGATTTTTGTACATCTTTGCTACCGATGATTTGGCTTTATACTTCTACCTTTGCATACTTACAATACATTACTCTAAATCGGCAATACTGTAAAAAGAATAATAACTGGTATAATTAGAGATTATTATAACACGGAAAATATAAAATCCAAACAATACTGATGAGTGATTATTGTTTAGGCAAATATACCAGGCTACAACAGAAGAGCTAGCATGTCATTAATGATTTGATAATCTGAATGAAATAACAGAACTAAGATATAACAAGCACGAGTAATGTATTAACAATAATTAAGAAAGCCGTTACAGCATCCGTAACACACACGACTATATGCACATCCGAGTGGACTGTGGACATAGAAGTTAAAAGACACGCGAGGATATTTATAGATTGGGATTACTCTCGACAGCAAATCATATAAACTTAGACTTGGTTCTGTTATGCCGACTGTTCTGCCAACCGGTTCATTGTTAATAAACGAAACCGTACAAGGTTAGACAGGACTTGGCCTCCACGAACAACGTCGGCACCCGACGGTCTCCTCCCTAAGGGGTCCCCGCCCTCAATAATAATCAAAGTCTTCCTCCACAAAAAGAAGATGGTACACACCACACACACACACATACACACACACACACACACGACACACACCACACACCACACACACACACGACACACATATATATATATATATATATATATATATATATATATTATATATATTATATATATAATATATATATATATAATACACACACACAACACACACCATATATAGATATATATATATATCATATATATATATATATAGATAATATAGCATATATAATACTATACACCACAACACACACACACACCACACACACACACACACACCTACACACCCACCACAGACACACACACACATATATATATATCTTATATATATAATATATATATCATATCTATATATATATATATTTATATATATATGATATATATATATATATATATATATAATTGTGTGTGTATATGTGTTATATATATAAGATTTCTGACAATATGGTTGTTTTAAATATTATTATGTAATATGCATTATATAAATGTATCATAAAATAAATAATAATACATAATATATATATTAATATATATATATATATATTAGTTATATAATATATATATCTAATAAAAATATATATATATATATATATATCTGTGTGGTGTGTGTGTTGTTGCGTGTATGTATATACTACAATATACATCATCCATATAGATAGATATATATAATAGATATATATATTATATATATAATATTTATATATATATATATATATATATATACATACACACCATACTAGATATGTATATATATGTAAGTATTTATACACACACCACACACACACACCACACCACACCGCACACACACACACATTATATAGATAGCTATATATATATATATATCTATATATATATAGATATATAATGTATAGTATGGTGTGGTGTGTGTTTGTGTGTTATGTGTATGTGTGTGGTACATGTGTGTGTGTGTGTGTTGTATAACTACTCGTTGGTTTCAGCCTAATCACTACACGCTGTCTTAGGCAACGAAAGGAATAACGGACACGAAGAAAATAGTGGGGAGAAAGAGTAGATTCCATCCTAATGACCCCTCCTACACGCGTCTCGGAGCTCAATCCCTCTTAATTATTCTATTTTTTGCGAAAGATTTTTCACGTGTGTTATGTCGAATCCTCCCTTTGGGTGACTGCTTGGGTGTGTTTCCTCTACATCGAAGGTCAAGAGCCATTTCCCCCCTCATTCCCCCTCCCCGAAATGAGCGTGAAATGCCGTACATACAAAGAGATTTTTTGGGAGGTAACTTCTAATCATATTGTTAAAAAAAAAAAAAAAAAAAAAACACCGGGCGGAATGCCATGGCAAACCACACGCTCTAAATTGCCAAGAAAAATTATGACGCCCCATGTCGTCAGGCCGCGTGGCCGAATGGTTAGAGCGGTCGACTGTTACGACGGCAATCTGAGTGCAAGGGTTCGAGTCACCGGCCGGCGCGTGTTACCGTGGGCAAGGACTTCCCTGATTGCTACCTAGCCACTGGTGGCCAAGCAAGCCCAGTCAGTGCTGGTCCAGCCGGATAAAATAGAGAGAATGATTACCTAAAAGAGTAACACCGCACTCTCGTGGAAGGAATGGGGACCCTACACGTACTCACTCCAAAGCATCACAACATGAAACTACATTAAGTATCATGCTGTGACCAAGGCTGGCTCAGACATGAACCTAACGTTAAAGAAGAAGAACTTCTAATCAATAACTTGTTGAACCGATTCCATATTGACAAATGTATAAAAGTTATGAATGAGAATGAATATCTTCATAATACAGAGATGTATTTGAACCGGTTATCGATTGCGTCTTCGTCAGAAATACATGTTATTTCTGACGAAGACGCAATCTAAACCAATCATACATCTCTTGTATTGTGGAAGATTTCTTCTCATTCATACCTTTTCTACAATATTGTTGCCTTATAATGAAAAGGAAGGTCTAATACTCATCACATTTTTACATTTCCCATGTACCGCATATGCTACATTGATAGTCTATATTCGTAACAAACATTTCTTAGGTCTTACAAAATTACTATTCACTGTGTTAGCTTTTGTTTGTTTGTTGCTATTATAACTATTATCTAGTAAGTAAACTTCATTACTGAAACGAACAATGGCTTCCGCAGATGAATTCATTCTAGAAGAGTGTTATACATACAATCTGTTATTAGCAAAAATGGTAAATTAATTTACATATACATTTATAGTATATAAATGGACAGACAGAGATAAAATATAGATATTGAGAGAGAGAGAGAGAGGAGAGAGATATTGAGTGAGAGAGAGTGATTGAGAGAGAGAGATGGAGAGAGAGAGAGGGAGAGAGAGAGAGAGAGCAATAAAGAGATTGTGTTGTGTGGTGTGTGTGCGTGCGTGCGTGCGTGTGTGTTGTGTGTGTGTGTGTGTGTGTGTGGTAGTGGTGTGTATGTTGTGTTTGTGTTTATGTGTGTGTAGACGGGGGCGCATGGCCGCATCACCATTTCTTCCAACCAAGAGGTTCCCTCATAGGCGAGTCCACTCGCGACAGGTCCTCGTCGATCTGCCCAAGCAATGACTCCTGGGTCGTCCCACATGCCTCCTCCTCCAGGTTTGTCTCGCAAAGAGACAACCGATGGTAGGGTCCAGCACAGGAACGAGCTAGTGCCCATATAGCCTGAGTGGGATTATGCATAAAAGATCCATGCCATCTCACGGTGTAACCATTGTTGGCCATATGGTCCTGCCAACTGCGTACCCATGAGCGGCGAATTACCTTGTTAAAAAGGCATCAAGATGAGACCTCCAGGGCACTAGGATATAGTAACAGGGTTTGCTTCATAGAGCAAACTGGCAGACTCAGGCCTTGAAGCATGTTAACCTGTCCTGCGGCATAGGTACCGATATCTCCACATGCTCTTGTTGATCGAATTCATGCTCTGTTGTCAGACCAATCTATTGACTATTTCTATTGACTTCTTGGTCTGACAGCCCAGAGATATGGACTATGCTACCAAGGCTGTCAAACTCCGTTAAACCTCTGCAGTTTTGGAGGATCCCTCCATCCCATGCTAACAGATGTGGTTGGATCTCCTTGGCCCCTATACCCTAGCGCTATACCATGTCAGTGATGTGGAGTTGGAATGCTGGTAACCAGGGAGCCACTGATCCTCATTCGCTGGACCTATCAAAATCCCGGAGAAGGCTGTTCTCACTGCCTGGGATCAGCTCCCAACAGACTCCTATCCAGCTTTGGTCACATCAGATACTGCATTGAAGGCACCCAGAACAATGCGAATATTCGCCAGGGCACTTGTCTGTCACAGATGTGGTTTTGACATAGAACGCTCTTTTCACGTCAGATTTTACAAACCTCAGTAGGAGGGTATACAGCAATAAGAGACATTGAACCAATGCCATAATCCTGTGTCAACCTCTCTATCGAGAGCTGAAGTCAGGTTGGGAGATGGCTATGGCTACACCCCGTAGTGGTGACCATCATCCTGCCACATGGACCATATGTTCCAATGCCACCTGGAAAACTCGCCTGAGATTAAGCCTTGGGCGCTGCTCTGGGTGTATTGGGCCCATTCCTTCCTCTCTATGGTCAAAGCCACCCTTATTTCCTTTCACTGGGAAATCACCTCGGGCTTTATTAAAGGGGGGCACTTTACGTTAACGTCAAGTGTGAGCTCTCCTGTATCATTACTGAGTTAACTCTTGATGAACCCACCACTATAAAATATAATAATCATAAGGGGTTCTGATGATTACTTTCCGTCTTAGAGGTATTGAAGAATGTATTATCGAACAATTGATAATCTTACATTTCTTGATATATTGACTGATAAATCATTAAACTTGTACAACTAAAAAACCTTAATTGACACAGAAGTCACACTTCTCCACTAAGGTGTGTAGTATAACTGTCCTTCCCTTATGTCCTTCTTCTTGAATCCTTTGTCTTTACAGACGTTCTCAATTCTTCATTCTTCCCTGTATCATTTCAGAGTATTCCTAAGGTTGGCATCTGATTTACATCTTGGTGGTCTCTCCAAGGACTCTCGGAGCAGACACAACAAAAAGCAGAACAAAAAGCACAAACCCATTCCTAAAAAAAAAACAGAAGCAGTGTTTCTATTTAGGGATGATATCAACAATAAAAGATTCATATAACTAATTTCTTGTAGGAACTAAGTACTTTTTGACAAACAACAATTGTATTTATTTTTTTTTTTTTTCATGCCCTTATATACGATCTGAGTAGTTTATATTATATACATTATATATTTTTATGAAACCCTCATTTAAGGATAGCATAGTATTATTCTATTATAAACTTCAATAACACTTACTCCTTGAATGGTTTTTTAAATCCTCAATATAACAGAGAAACATCTGAATGGTAGCCAATTGCCAAGTGTCCAGCTACTAGCTGTGAAGAAGATATTCTATTTACCATGGTTTTTCCAATTTGTTCTCAAATGATTTACTTTTGTTATTGTTCTGTAATCAGATCTTAGTAGTTTATAATTTATTATTTTGATATTAGTACAGTTGAATGTTCTGTCTTTACTTCTGTATTTCAAAGAATTTTAACTAACCTCTTTTCGGCATTTACCAGCACTTGTCTTGTTCTCCTCTCTCTTTGTTATGACTATACTATCCGGATTAACCTGTATATTCTTTACATTTTAACATCTACTCAGGTCACATATATTAAAGCATATGGTACGTCTTAATCTACAATACTACTACCAGAACTTAAAATGGATTTCGCCAAAAACACAATGAATACTATTTGGTTTTTCTTCATAAATATTCATTATAGAACTTAATATAATAGCAGTGGAAATATAACTGCGTACCCTCTAATCAAGGAATCCTGTGGGGGAACAAAGAAAACTGAATTTTGTGGGTAAACTTGAATATTTCATTGTTTCCTTATTCTTAGTGTACTAATATAAACATATTAGCACCTGAAATCCAAAAATAGTAAAAGAAAGTTTATCTTTCTAAGAAAATTAAAATATCATGCTTCAAAACAATATTTAAGTACTAATTGGTCCTTACCAGCTAAAAGACTAATTTAAATGAGGTATACATAATTAACATATGAGTAAAGACAATAATGAGGTAGCAAATGGTGGTCCAGACGAATTTTTGGTCCTTCTTCTTCATGTCCTAGTGCTCATTACGTGGGTGCACGCCTGTCTGCCGCTCCCGCTGGACACTGCCCCAAATAAAGGGGTCCTGGGCTGTGGGTCCCCCCGTCGCACCTGTGAGGTTCCCAGGGCTTTGCCCACAGGCTTCTGGTGGGTTGGTGCCTACCGGGGCACAGGTGGGACAAGTACCTCTCCGTTCCCATCATGCACCCCGAAATTTGCCCCTCCCAACGGACCCCAGCCCACCTTGCTTGCTGGGTGGAGGGACTGAGGAGTGCTCTCCCCCCAGCAAACCCCCGTAACGGAAGCCGCCGTTGCGCAGTGGGGGGCTTGAGTCCCAATGATCTGGTGAGGCCGGACCGAGGCTTACCATACGGAGGGGTCACCATTAGATGAGACAAAGGGGGGTCTGGCTTTTCCTGGTACACCAAGGCCTCTGAGAGGGGAATGGTGCACCCCCCCCTGTGTTCATCTCACTTGGCCAGGGAGAACTCCCCACGTGTCTTTGCCGTGCGTGGCATCCCGTAATACCAGGAGACAGGAGTCCCTGGAGGTTGGCGCTGCTGCACCTCACCCTGTAGCTCGCAACACACCTCGTTTGGTCTCTTTATTCTGGTTAGACGGGTGGCTTATCAAGGCCCGGTCCAGTCAATCGGCTGGTGAAATGTGGCTAGGGTCAAGCAGGTATATTCATCTGGGTGGCAGCGCAAGGTCCCGCGACTACCAGCAGTACTGTAACAGTGGCTGCGTATATTTCCTCATTACCCCTGTGGCTGTTGGGAGATTTTGAAGCCAACTATAGTTCCCCTCGTTGGCTTCATGGTGGGTTAGGGTTGAGGAACGAAGAAATTCTAATTTGTATGAGTACTACAACTTTAACAAAGATCTAGCTTTCTCCCTGACGCCTATGCAATCCCGACCATTCCCTCGTGAACTTCACATGTCACTCTGGAGACCTTTCCAGCTTCCAAAGGGCAAGAATGGGAATCGTAATGTTCACGGCTCCCAAACCAGGTAAAAGGGGAAAATCCTCAATCCACTAAGGATCTTACTGGTAAATATTGAGAGATTTCAATATAGTAAGTACCTAGTAGTGAAGACCATTGATGGTGGTATCATCATGGATCTTGAATCTTTTTGAAGTGCTAGGCAAATAGTTGAGGTATGTCAACGGTATCCTCGCAATCACCCCACAGTCGAATGGTAGCCTGATATTTGAGGTTTCGTCACCAGATGAGAGTGACCGTTCTGCGTGCGTATGCCAAATCCTGGGCTCAGTTCATGGTCTCACTACAAAACCCTCAATCAGCGTAAGGAATTGGTCTTTTCCCGATACCTGATGAGGTATCTGAGGAGAAACTGTTAAAGGAACTAGAATTTAATTAGTGCGTAACACGTTTTTAAGAAGAAAGTTTGACGGTTGGACAGTCACACCAGCTCTCCTTCTAACTTTTTAAATATGTTGTTCCATTCAGATCAGTTAAGTTGGCATGGTGACCACCTCAAGGTAAAGCCATATGTGCCACCCATGCGGTGCTTTCACTGCCATGGTTTGGCATGGGCCAACTCTTGCCGTTTTAAAGGAAACTGGACAACCAAGAATATGTGTAAGTTGTGGTAACTACAGGTCATCAGGAGATGACAACTTCCAGGTCATATGCTGTTTACCACTGCAAGGAGCTCATGACTTCTCAAAGCAGTGTAAAAGTTACAATTTGAGAAAGAGTAGTTGCGTAATAAGGAAGGAGAAAGTTTATTTCCAGAGGTCAAAGCGACGTGGGCCCATGTGCTGTTGCACGAGCAGGTAAATCCTTTGCTTC